>NC_083643.1:30011054-30286159 GCF_963576545.1 Limanda limanda
GTGACAAATTTCTTCACCGTCCGATGATCACGCGCAATTCTTTTGGAAATATCCAATGTTGTGATACCTTGACCAAGGAATTGCACTATTTGCTGCTTTTCAGCAGCAGAGAGATCCTTTTTCTTCCCTATTTTGCCTGAAACATGTAGCTTGCTTAATAATGTGGAACATCCTTCTTAAGTAGTTTTCCTTTGATTGGGCTCACCTGGCAAACTAATTATCACAGTTGTCTGAGATTGATTTCAATCATCCAAATAGCCCTGAGACACAATACCATCCATGAGTTTAATTCAAAAACTAAAAAATGAATGTTTTTGACCCTTATATCCAATTTGCATAATAATGTGGAACGCGGTGTATGTCCACACAGTCTGTATGATAGTGAAGACGAGCGATTATGGGTCGAGGGCGCTCTCCCGGCTTCGGCTTCGGCTGGAGGGTACGATGTGCGCGGTCCACGAGTGGCTCTTTCTCCAGCTCAAAAGCCTCCTTGAGCAGAGAGGAAACATCCGCAGCAGCAGAAAAAGTGGAAAAATCTTCGGGAATTCCCACTAACCGTATGTTATTGTGCCGCGATCTTGCCTCCAGATCTTCGCATTTATTGTCCAGTCTTGCCAGCTCAGTTGTCAGGTGCTCCACTTTAGCCTGTATGGTAGCAATGTCATCGGTGCAGGAGGAGAGCGATGCTTCCATTTCACCTACGGTGTTCTTCAGAGTGCGCACCTCAGACTGGATGTTTGCAATGCTGCTGGATAACTCCGATTTCACTGCCTGTAGTTCAGTCTTGATGCTTGACAAGGTCTCGGTCGATGCAGCCTGAAGTTCAGCTCTGAAAATAGCTGCCATTTCCACACGGAGTGACGAGAGGAGTTCGGCCTTGAAGTCGTGTGATGGAGCCCCACCTGTGGCCTCGACCAGGCAGGAGGGGGGATCACTACGAGGCGGGGATGCAGTGTGCGAAGCAGGCCGCGGCGGTTGGACAGGTGGTTTGGCTTTTTGAGGCATTTTGGTCGGCGAAAAGACGGCGTTAAATTTAGATTATGGAGGTGGGGAAAACCCACACCGAAGAAAGATGGAAAAGGTGTACCTAAAATAGTTTTTTAAAAAGTTGTTGCAGGAGCTCTGAGAAACACGTCCTACTCCATTAGCTGCAACTCCGGAAGTCCTTTTACCAATTTTAGCGATCACATTATTAAATGTCCCCCTCTGCCCCCACTACGGCCACACAAGCAGTCATAAAGATAAAAAGAGAGAGGGGGGGGGGGGTGTCTACGTACTCTCCCCATAGGCTTGAGTGGAGAATACGTAATTTACCCTCGACACCCGACATTGAACGGAGCAAACAGCGGAGAAGTTCTTGAAGATGGATGACATTATATTAATAATTGAAGTGGAAAAGTACAGTGAGCTGTATGGTCCTCCGCACATGTTGTATAAAGACAACATTAAATAGGACAAATGCTGGGACGCCGTTGCAGTTAATGACAAATATCAGCTGTTTGTGTGATCATGTAGAGGAATCGCAGGATGAGCTATTTTTGCTCTAGCAGAATAGAAGATACAGAATGTGGCACTAACGCCGGGTTTACATATGACTCGGAAACGGCACGCAGCGCCAAGGACAGCCAGGCGCCTCCTTTTCGCCCCCCCCCCCCCCGTTACACAATTGTGCTGTTCACATGGGCTGCGATGCGCTGCGCAGCACCAAGGGCGCCCTGCATCGAATGATTCGGCGTCGAGTCTATTTGTTACGCTTGCCGCAAGCGTATAGCGCAAGGAAACACACTGAAGAATGATTTTAAACGATATAAATAATATATTTTATATTATACTAATGATCACATATGCATCCCATACTTTGTATTCCCCTTCTGTTGTCCTGTAGTTTTAATTTTCCACTTGTTATGTGCTCAATGTTTTACTGCTGCTAGAGGTTTCATGACCTAGGAAAGTTAAACATTTTCTGGACAAATTGCAGCTGAGCCAGGCTGGCCTTGTGGCCATGGTCTGCAAGATATTTTAGCATTTCTACTTTGTAAACTTTACAGGCCTGTTTTGTTGGTAAATTCTTCAAATGATCAACATACTGTGCTTCCAGCTGGTAACTGCAAGTCCTCAAGAATGCAGGGGATTATACAAACTTGGGGCCCACATGTGAATTTATATTATTTGCCCTGGGATGTGAAAGCAAACCAATACTGAGAGTCTGGACTAGCCAAATCAACAACTGAGAACCACATGCTTTCTGGTGGAACTTGTGAAAGTATGTTGTTCGGATTGGGCACTACGGGTGGTCGTGCATGAACTGCTGCATTGACAGCCTGCAAATCCTGCACGAACCTGAACTCTGTTGGTTGAATTTTTGGCTTTATTTTTTTAATTGGAAAAATAGCCGTTCTTACTGGTGAGTACTCGTGAACGATGACTTAGTTTTTTCACAGGCTTTTAAATACTGGTGTTATCCCTGCTACTGCCTCTTGTTTGAGTGGGCATTGTGCTCGACATGGGCGGTATGTGCTTCTAGGTTTCACATGGAGAGGTTCAGTCCCTTTAACTAATCCTACATCATACTTATATTTAGTCCATAGCTTTTGTGGCACTTCTTGTAACTCTGATGAGTCAATGATTAATTGAGAGAAATGTCATTAACCCTTTTGTCTAAATTTAGCAGTTTGTGCTAGCTGCCCAGTTCTTCTCTGAGGGCTCTGAAATGGGCATTGGTATGATGCATTTGTTTTTTTTCTCTCTCTGTGTCTGATCCTTCACTAATTGTGGCTGTGCATTTAACATATGCACAGATGCTTGCATGGACATTTGCTGTGACGTCGTGTGTGTGCGCTATTTCAAGCAGATCTGAGGTTATGGACTAGGGCCCTGAGGGTAACAGGTCCCATTGGTAAATGTACAGTGGCTTACCATGTTCTAGTTGTACATATTGACCTGGGATATCTGATTTGGTGACTTTCATGCATTCCTCTGTACAATACAAAATCAAGCCTAAAGCATACATTAGGTCTCTTGCTAACAAGTTTTATTTCATTTTTTAGATCCCCATCTGTTGTAGGTACAGACAGTGGTGTGGTATATGATTCTGGTATTGTGGTGCCTGATGCCCTAACAGTGTGAATATATCTACCATTCAATTTTGGAGGATTTGGAAATTCACTTTGTTTTATTTAACCGAAAATAAGTGGCACCAGAATCAACCATAAATTGTATATATTTGTTTGCTACCTGTAGATTTGATTCAGGTAAAATTTCAGATCCACTTATTTTGGTCATGTTGAGCACTTCTTTGTACCCGTGTGTCAGGTGTGGGTGGTGCTAGGATTGCGTTACCTGAATCTGGAGTCTCCTCCACCTCTGCCGCCACCCATGCCTTATCCGACGGTCCTTGGATGTCCCTGTATGAGTTAGCAGGCTGTTAGTTCAGATGACTCTGATGTGTTGCTGAGGCAGGAAGGAGATCCAGTTCTTTCTGTGAATGTGAGAGCTGAGGATATTGAGGAGTTTCCCTCTCCTCCCTCTTGCACGCCTGATCACTACTTTGCTGTCTGTTTCTTTTTTCTGATTCACTTCTCCACATCATAAATGCTGTCCAATTTATTTTGGTTCTATCCTTCATTTTCTCATATTTTCCAAATTAATTGTATTTGATTTATACTAAGTCCATGATTCTCAGGAAATCAAAAGTTCTCTATCCACGACGGAAGCTGTTTACAGGAGTCATCACCATGATTCTCACACATCGCTTTTGCACATCCCATTAGATCAGACTTGTCAGTCAAAGGTTTGCTTTGACTGCAAACACAGATATCTCTCAGACCTGACAAGCATTGATATTATTCATTATTTCCTTTATCAATGGGTCAATGGAGCTGTCCGTGGTCTCTGCGTCAGTAGCCAATGTTTTTTTTTGTTAGTTCTCTTTTTATTTAGAAAGGCACATTTCCATCATATACATTAAATACAGCTTTAGTCTGTCAAATACTGCCTTTCTGGGGTTTTGTTTTATGGACCTAAACTACTCCATGTAGGAACAATAACATAGGTAAAGAGAACTCAACCGGGGAGCGCACACTTAAAAAAAAGGAGGATCACACAAAACACAAGTATATTCAAATAAAATCAGATCTAACTGGTTTTACATACTCAGTCCATTTGGTCCAGGTCTTATTAAAAATGTCTTTCTCGACCTTGAGGGAAAAAGAGATCTTTTCCATAACATAAATCTCATACACAATTTCAATCCATTCATCAATGGTGGGAGGGTCCACTTTTAACCATTTCCTCGTGACACATTTCTTACTAGCTGCCAACAGTATAGCGAGCAGTTTTTTGTCTTTTATGTTCCACGTTTCAAACAATATATTGCCCAAAAACAAAATTTCACATTTTAATGGGATGTTCACATTAAATACATTGTTAATATGTTCGTGGAACTCTTCCCAGTAAGACCTCATTGCTTGGCAGTCCCAGAAAATATGGAAGTGGTTGTCTCCAATAGATCCACAGAGCCTCCAACAGGCGTCTCCGCTGCCTTGGTGTCGTTTTTGTATGGATGTGATAAAAAATCTTGTTATATTTTTCCACCAGAACTCCCGCCATGTATTTGACCCGGTCCAGAGCCATTGTAGTTCTCCTGTGAGATCTTTACCCCTATTTCTTTTTCCCATTTCCTCTTTATGTATTCTGTATTCTCTTGTTTGGATAATTGTATGGCGTTATATAATTTGGAGATAATTTTACTGCATGTTCTAGATTTAGTCAATGCTAAAAATACCTCCATGAACCCTGGCTCATCTTTTCCTAACACCTCTTTAATATTTTTGTTAAAGTAATGTCTCACTTGCAGGTACCTAAAAAAATCATCTTTCCCCAGACCGTGATCCTTCTGTAGGGTTTCAAAACCCTGAAATACCCCCTTGTGGACAAATGAATAATAGGAAGTTAAACCTTTTGTGATCCATGTCTTAAATCTGCCGTTGATTTTATTGGGTGTAAAGTCTGAGTCATAGGCACACCACCTCATAATTTTAGATGTGTTTTTGAATCTGCAAATTTTGGCTATTTCCTGCCAGGACTTCAGGAAGCTGCCTGTTATAGAGTCTTCTGGGATCTCATGTTCTTTTTGCAGTTTGTTATCATTTAGTAGAGCTGTTATTGGGATACCCTTTACATTGTTCCTTCTATTTCCTTCCATGCTGCAGTGTAAGATGGTGAACACAGGCAGACTAGGGGCCTTAATTGGGCTGCATAGTAGTATTCCTGTAAGCAGGGAAGGCCCATCCCACCCTTTTCTTTTCTTAATTGCAGCGCTTTGAATTTAATTCTGGCCTTTTTCCCTTGCCACAGATACCTCGCTATTAATCTGTCCCATTCTAAGAATTGCTTAGATGGTATTCTAACTGGTAGACATTGAAAAAGATACAGCATCCTTGGGAGAATATTCATCCTGATTGATTCTATCCGGGAGCTTAAACTCAAAAGGGGAATAACGTTCCATCTTTGTATATCAGTTTTTATCTTTGAATTTAACGGATCTTAGCTGATGTTATATAACCTTGTGAAGTCCCTAGGTAATGAGACACCCAAATATTTAATGGACTCAGCCTCCCAATTCCAGCTGTACATGGTCTTAATTGAAACTGGAGGGTCATAATTAAATGTTAATACTTGAGTTTTATTAACATTAATTTTGTAACCTGAAGTTGAACCAAATTCCTCTAGCAATTTCCTCAATTTTGGGAGTGTCTGAGTAGGTTGTGTTATACTTATCAATAAATCGTCTGCAAATAAGGCCAGTTTTTGCTCCCCGGATGCCATCGTTACCCCCTTTATATCAGTCCTCTGCCTAATTAGCTGAATTATGGGTTCTACAAACAAGGCGAAGAGGAGCGGCGACGCACAACACCCCTGTCTCGTTCCTCTTTCCAGAATGAACGAGTTGGACAATTCTCCATTGATTTTGACTCTAGCAGTTGGTCTGCTATAGAGTGCTGCAAACGTGTCAATTATAGTTGTATGAAAGCCAAATTTTGAAAATACTTTATATAAAAAAGACCACCTCACTGAGTCAAATGCTTTCTCTGCATCCAAACTTAGTATCAACGCCTCCAGTCTTTGTTGTGTGACTTGTCTCATAACGTGTTGTGTTTTCCTGATGTTATCTTGGGTCTGTCTTTTTCTGACAAAGCCAGTCTGGTCCTCATGTATTAATACTGGTAGTATCAATACTATTCGTTTAGATAATATGGAGGTGAATAGTTTATAGTCGTTGTTTAAAAGACTTACAGGACAGTAATTCTCCTGACTAGTTTCTATTACTTTCGTTACAGAGTTTCTTATTTTATATATAGTTCTGTCTGCTTGTTGTTTTCTTAACCTATATGATAAAAGTTTCAGTGATTTCCCACCTGTCTCATAGTATTGTTGCTTTGTAAAAAAGAGCTTTTTTTGAATTTCCTGAGTATTTATTTCATCTTTTTCCTTTTTTAATTTTATAATCTTACATTTGTTGTTATCTTTGAGAGCCTTTGCATCTTCTTTCTGTAGACTTTTCAAGTCCTCTTCTAATTTTTTTAGTTTTTGCTCCCTAATTTTCTTCTCATATGAGGAGATGGCTATATTTTTGCCCCTCAACACTGCTTTTAATGCATCCCGGAGAATGGGTGGGGTCACTTACTCATTATCATTATTTTCCAACTATAATTCAATTTCACTTTTCAGTTTATCTTTAATAATTGGGTTGTTCAGAATACTTGAGTTCAGTCTCCAGAGAGTAGATTTCTTATTATTATTCAGATAGATTGACATATAGATGGGACCGTGATCTGAAATAGTACTGGGTCCTATTTCACAGTTATCCACCCTAAAGAAATCTCCTTTAAGAATAAAAAAGTAATCGATGTGGGAGTATACATTGTGAGCGTGCGAGTAATGTGAGTAGTCTCGGCTCGTCGGGTTTATCTCTCTCCACACATCAACACTCCCCACTTCACGCATCCAAATATTTAATCTTCTGCTAATGTTTTTTGCGTCGGATTTCCCGTTTGAAGAGTCAATTTTCGGGTTTAATCGGATGTTAAATCTCCGCCACCTATTAAAATCCCTTGACTTTTTGTCGTCATTAAATTAACCATATGTTCATAGAAGGACCAGACACTGCCTGGCGGAACGTACACGTTAAGGAGACTTATCACAACACCTTCTATTCTTTCTATAACCATAACAAATCTGCCTTCCTTATCCTTATGTTCTGATATGTGTTCATAGTTTACCGCATTGGATATCAGAGTCGCCACTCCTCTCCGCCTCCCCGATTCATGTGAAGAGAAGTAAACATGTTTAAATCCTGATTTATTCAATTTAGTATGTTCTGAGTCGCTGAGGTGTGTCTCCTGTAGGAAAGCTATTTGAATTTTATCTTTCTTTAATTTTGATGAGATTTTCCCCCTCTTAACTATGGAGGACCATACATGACTTAAGTATAAATAAATAAATACAGAAATAAATACAGAAATACAGAAATAAATGAATAAATAAAAAAGGAAATTAATGAATTAATACAGAAATAAATAAATACGTTAATAACAACAGAAATGTCTAAATAAATGTCTTAAATATATTTGCACATTTATTTATTCCCTGATTTATATTTTTCACGTTTTCAATCACCTTATGCTAAAGAGAAAGGCGGGCCTAACCGCAGTCTCATGCATATACACACACGCACACAGGCCCTGTGGCTCCGCCCCCCTCAGTGCCACACACTCACACAGAGACAGAAGCAGTGACTGAGACTTTAGCTCATCACCGCAAAGCAGCTGCTGAGTGTTCCAGTGTACCAGTGAAAAACAGTGGAAACAGTGAAAACACAGAGTTTCTCTGGTCACATCTGCTCAGAGATCAGCTGCTTCATGGGCAGAGCAGAAGCTGAAGGTGGTTTGTACCGAGCTGGAGTTTCTGCTTCCTCCTCCTCTCTGCTCTCTCCTTGTGCTCAGGAGAACACGAGACGTGACGCTCACAGTCAGGATTACTGACACCTTAATCATCCCAATAAAAAATAACCTGAACTAACCCTCTTTAAGTGTGAACTGGCTCAACACTGCAAACAGCTACTGGACACCAGTCAGCATTGAAAGGCTGGATAATTACACTCCTGTGACCAATCCTGCATGAGACTGCGGTTAGGCCCGCCTTTCTCATTAGCATAAGGTGATTGAAAACATGAAAAATATAAATCAGGGAATAAATAAATGTACAAATATATTTAAGACATTTCTTTCTTTATTTCTTTTGTTATTAACGTATTTATTTATTTCTGTATAAATTAATTAATTTCCTTTTTTATTTCTGTATTTATTTATTTATTTCTGTATTTATTTATTTATTTCTGTATTTATTTATTTATACTTAAGTCATGTATGGTCCTCCATACTTAACTGGATTGAGTACTCCATTTATATTAAATGATGCTATTTTCAAAGACCTGTTTTGCATTTATGTGATTCCCTCCTCCATACCAAACAAAAACCTGGTGCAGTTCCCCCTCCCCGCGTAAACCGGCAGGGAATGAATAACTAACACATTAATAAACATCAAACTGAATACAATTTGGCCATTTTGACTCCCTATGTAGGGGTCTGTTAACCTGACCCTGTTGAACCTCCCAAGGAGGCTCGAAGGGAAAAGTCTCCCTCAGTTCGGAGGGAGAGGCCCTTACCTGCAACAGTCGCATGTCGGAAAAATAAAATGTAAGGTGAAAAAATTGGCCCAGAACGAACCAGTCTATTAAACAGTGGATCTCCACCACTAATTACAGACATAGTAGACGACCGATTTCACAGTTTATTCCGTCGTCCTCAGGCCGTGGGTTAAGTCCTTTAGGTCCCGGAGGGGGACGGTAATGATTTCCTGAAGGCTCAAAGCTTCTCCTTGTATCCCGGCTCCCGTTCGGCTGTGCCCTTCCTTGCCCGTCGGTCCACTCTCTTCCAGGTCAGCCGCTGCACCTGCTCCATGAGCGTCGCAGGAGGTGTGGTGGTTGTCATGGTGTAGCCTCTTCTCAGCAGGTCCTCTGATGCCTCCTCCATGGTATCGTAGGTTTTGGTCCCGTCCTTGTGTCTCACGCGCAGCCTGGCAAGGAAGAGGGTCTGGAACTGGACTTTATTTTCCTTCAGCACTTTGCGTATCTCTGTGTATTCTCTTCGTTTCTTGAGTATTAGAGGTGGGTAGTCGTGGTCCAGGTTTATGTGGTTTTCTTGCCAGGCAAACCCCTTCTTCTGCCGTGTTTTGCGGAGTAATGTGTCTTTTGTTTTAAAGCTTAGACACTTGATTACAATGGAGCGTGGCGGCGCGTCAGCCGGTGGCTGCGGACCCAGAGACCGATGAGCTCTCTCAATCTGCAGGTCGGGCATGTTGTTAGTCAGCTCGAGACCTTTGCGGAGTAGATTTTCCACAAATGAGATCATTGTGGTTGATTCCTTCTCGGATCCCTCCGCACCCCATAGATCCGTATGTTCTCGTGTCTGGAGCGGCTTTCCAGATCCAGCAACTTGTCCTCCAGCTTGGTGTGCAGCTGTAGCATAGCTGTGGTGACTTCTTCGGTGTTTTGGATCCTCTCTTCTGCTCTCCGAATTTGCCCTTCCGCCTCGTCCAATCTGGCATTTGCCTTAACTATTTCTTCTTTTATTGTCCCTAATTGTTCTTTGTTTTCTTGGCGAAACTCTCTTAGTTCTCGCAGAATCAGTTCCGTGTCGGCCATTAATCCACACTGCACCACGTTGCTTGTTAGCTTACCCCTGTTAGCTGCTAGTTGTTGCTGTGCCCTTCGCAGTGTTGCCAACTCCTCAGCAAGGAAAGTAGCTATTGGCCGTCCTAAAAATCGCTAGAAGTCGCTATATGACGTCATCGCCTAATTTGCATAATTGTAATGGTCGCTGTAGGACATACAAAAAGTGACAAAAAAACACCCTTAATATGTTTAGAACTACAAATTAGCTTTTTTCTACAGAAGCGTATGACATTCACTTGAAAAACAAAATTCTTTGTTTGTTTTTTTTAGATAATTATCTTATCCGAGATAAGTTCTCAATAAAATTAAAAAAAAATTCTCAAGTGAATGCAATACGCTTCCGTATTCTTCTGTTGATTCTTGTTTTTTTTTTTATCTTGCCATTGAAATAGACCATCTAGAGGTGTGGAAATGTTTTAATTCTTAGATGCATCACGATGTGGACTCTGCATCGATGAGACTGAACTCAATGACTCGTGTTTTTCAGTGACAGTAAAAATACATTGACACTTACATCTCGCTCTGTAAACCAGGGCAGGATCAGCGGCGGCTTTGCACATGCGCAATTCATTTGCAGTCTGCTCTCCTCTCTGCTCTGACTGCAGCTACTGGGAGACTGACCGCCTGTGAGTGCTCTGGGACGGCGGAGGGGCTTACGGCAGCACCCGCTGCTCGTTGAGGACAGTAACTGCAGAACGTTACGTGCTTTCACATCAGTCTCCAAATCACCAGAAAGTCTCCAACAACACCAGAAAAAGTCGCTAGATTTGTCGCTTGTAGCTTTTGACAAAAAACCCTCGCCATGAGGGTTTGGAAAGTCGCCAGATATAGCGACAAAGTAGCCAAGTTGGCAACACTGGCCCCTCGTTCTCACCCCAGTCTTCAGACGACGTTTACTGCTCAAAGTGGTGCTATTACTTCTTCTCAGCTTTCTCTACACTTTTTGCGGAATTATTTATTTGGTTTGTATGGGGGTATTTCTCTAATTGCTCTGGCTCAATCGGGAGCTCTCTCGCTATGCGACCATCTTGACGGTGTTCCGACCGGAAGTCCAGTAGCCAATGTTTATTTATCGCAAATCATATCGTCATCGCGATATTAAAAAACGTTACCGCATATCACATGTTTTCCTAATATTGTGAAGTCCTACTGCTTGTTATAATGTTGCGTTAAGCATGTATAAAGTCAAAAGTACTGGGCCAAGTAGAGAACCTTGTGGGACTCCATGACTAAAGCTTTTTTGATGCTTCGTCCTTGGGCAAGATAATGATCCCCTAAATTGTGTATGAGTGATGTGTGAGAGAGAGGGAAAGTGCTGAATTGGTGGATGGCAAAGCTGTACTGTGAAGCACTTTGAGTAATCAGTAGCAACAAGCATACTCCTTCCTTATAAAGCAGGTGACTAAAGGCATAGTACTTGCTTACATCACAATATAATTGTGGAATGCCTCTTTGTCTGCAATTGATCTAACTGAGACATTTACATTTTTACAATGTTAATAATTAGCACAAATATAATTTCAACTTTCAACTAAAAAAAATTAAAACACAACAATGTTCCAACAACTATTGATCAATAGATTGTCGATTAATAGATTATGCTTTCTTTTATGGTCTTCCCATTATGTGAAGTGAAGTACGTTCACAAGATTTAACATAACAATAGCAGAGGAAAGACTAATCAATAACACAAGTTATAGAAATCAGAGCCCGGTCTCTCTCTTTGTCATCTTTTGATAAATCTATCAATTCTGTTAGGAAAGACATATTCTGAAAACCTTTTAAAGAATATTAATCAGGAAATACTTCTTGATGAGATAATTGAAAATATCATTTCAAATTTGTCACAAACATTAATTTGGACTGAAGGATTAACTGATTAGATTTTGGTAGCCCAATATTAACCTCCTAACAGTTGGTTGAAATTTGCCTAAAACGCCCTTCTGAGGCATACCCAAATTAAATTGAAACCTGTTTTTGAACCATTTGGAGTACATGCATGGTGTTGGTCTCTCTTGAAAGGTAACATTCAGATTTTTTGTTAAACAGATGCCTGCAGATGAATCTTTGGCTATTTTAGGCTGTGGACAACCCATGCCAGCTCCTATTGGGTCAAGTGAGCTAAATCTAAAGTTTTGAGTCTAGCCGCCATTTTGAAATAAAGAGATTGGCTTTTTTTTACATGCAAACAGGAGTTACGAGGGAAAATACATTAACGTTACACATAGCTGCCAGCTACTCTGAGATAACGCAACAGCAGTCTGTGGGTATTCTTTGATGTAATAATGTGTTTTGGACTGAGTATGGTACTGGATTGGATCATCTGGACCTTTGGCAATGTAATAAGACCATTTTTGTTGGAATGTTATCGAACTGTGGATTACAATGAGGCTTCTTAGGTGAGTGATCTCCATTTTGTAATTGTTTTGTTTTTGTTGCTGATCTGGCTGTGGCGTTGATTGTACCTGCTGTGGTGATCGGATCTTGAAATGGTTTGCATTGATCGAATCACAAGAATCTTAGCTTTACATAGATATGTCGCATCAGTATCTAGCTACACAAAGCAGTTTTGTAAATAACGTTTGACACTTCACAGTCCGACGGCCCGCAAAAGGTCAAGGTCCCAGTGGCCTCGCAAATTATTGTTTTACTTCAACATGACGTTTTAAGACCAACTTAAGACTTTAAATCAACTCAAATTTGGTGAAAACATCCCTTGGACTCAAAGGTGAACTGATTATATTTTGGTGGGCATAGAACATAAAGTCAAAGCCACATTGCCCGTGTTATTTTGAACAGGAAGGCCCAAAGTGAATTTAATTTCATGAATAGAATAGAATTAAGTGGTACCGGGTCAAAGGTCAAGGTCAGTGCAACCTTGCAAAGCACATTTGTATGTTTGTCTTCTCTAAAAATCAGGGAATGTTTAAATTAAAAAAAAATGTCCTTTCTGAATTTTACAGGCAGTCAATGCAGAGAAGCTATGACAGGAGTAATATGATCTCCTCTTCTAGTTTCTTTGTGATTGTGATAACAGTACATTGGATTATAGTATGTAAAATATATTTATATTTCCATCTTTACTCTATCTACAGAATGTGTTGGCAAAGGCGTTGTATGACAATGTGGCCGAATCACCGGATGAGCTGTCCTTCCGGAAGGGAGACATTATGACTGTGTTGGAGCGTGACACACAGGGACTGGATGGCTGGTGGCTCTGCTCCCTCCACGGTCGCCAAGGCATCGTCCCCGGCAACCGTCTCAAGATACTGGTCGGCATGTATGACAGTAAGCAGCAGCAACAGTCTACGCCTTCTACACCAGATCCAGCCGCCTGTTCCACCTCCCTTGTGCAGCAACCCCTCCCCCCTCAGAGTGCTTACACCCAACAAACCCTTGCTCTTTCTTCTGCTGCTATTGCCACATCCTCCGGCTTTGCCAACAAGCCCCTTCACTCAGCTCAGTACACGTCCATGCACCCAACCTACTGCACCCCCAGTCCTTCACAGCCCAACCTTGACTCTGTCTATATGATGCCCCCCTCTCACAGCCCAAAACCATCCCCAAGTTCCCATGGTCTTTATCAGGTCCCCTCTGGCCCAGGTGGACCCAGTCCACTGGCCATGCCGGGACCCCCCAGTAAGGCACCAGCTTTGGCGCAGAGAAAGTACCAGCTGCCTGCAAAGGACATCTACCAGGTGCCCCCTTCTCTTGGCCCAGGGCCCGGCCAGGGAGCAGCCCTGACTGGCAGTACAGGAGCAGGGCAGGATTTGTACCAGGTGCCATCATCCCTTGAAAAGAGGAACTGGGAGAGCAGCAACAAGCCACCGGGGAAGGTAAGTCATAGGTAGACGCAGGAAGAAGGGAAGAAACAAAATGAAGTAAAATTGGAGAAAAATGCTGCCAAAAGATTTACTGTATGAATGTGTGTATGAAATGGTGAATGGCAAAACTGTACTTTAAAGTGCTTTGAGTGATCATCAAGAAAAATATGATAAATACTGACCATTTACCATATGGCATTCACCAGCCACTCAGAAATTAATATTTTCATTGGTAGGCAGAAAGAACTGAACATAAGGGGTAATTCCAAAATAAAACAAACAAAATGATGCCCTTGTAACAGCATCTCAGAGCAGATCTTGTCTTCACACTGCACACCACGCTGTTTGCAACAATTTGCTGATGTTGAGTGTTCTTTTATCCCAAATATGAGAAGAGCCGGTCTCGGCTTGGTTCAACAAGTATTTATTAAGAAGCAATGAAAAGTTTAGCAAAACAATGGGCACCTAACGCACAGCCCCAGCCCTCTAGCGGCACTGTGCGGTCACGAGTCGCGCTGCACAGACGGCGGTTGTATTATTTTATAACAGTTGGTATAATTTTATTGGTCAATAATGAAGGGGAGTCGAGACTTGGTTCTTCCTTGATGGTGCGCAGGTATAGTCCACCCTCTTAGGACGGAAATCAGGAAATAACGAAGAGCAGCTCCCAGTCTCGCTCCTCCTCTGATAGTTGCTGGGCAAATCTTCACTTCATGACAGTTTTAGTTTTGTGTTTCATAAACAAGCCTTGACTCAGCTAACGCCTTGTGGGTCGGTGTTGTTGTTCATTGGAGTAAGGAATATTGTGTTCCTGCTCTTTCGGCTGTATGTTCTGTTTGTGAAAACATTCGCATCCTCCAAAAAAACAACGCCACTCCATCTTCCCTACAGAACCTGGGGCAGCTAATTTCTAAGGTTTATAAGCACAGTGCATTAATGTTAGCCTGACGTTGTCATACTCATTATTCTAGTCAGAATATGAGTCTGAGACCGCTCCATTGGGCTGTGATTATGGGGCGTGTTTCAACTGAACCAGGAAAAGAAATGCCTCTTCGCTCAATTGGATAGACCTACAACCAATCAGAGCAACGTAATATGTGGCGTATGTCAAGCGACGCATAGTTGTTGTCAGTTGTCTGTATCACGAGTTTATTCACTCTCTAAATAAATCAATGGAACTGCTGCTAATGCCGCTCGTATATCCACCGGAGGCAAAGCCCCCAGGAAGCAGCTGGAGACCAGGGCTGCTTGTGAGAGCCCCGGCCGGCGGCGGCGTGAAGAAGCCTCAGCGCTACCGGGACCCGGGAGCGTCCCGGTCACGGGTCGCGGTCCCGGGCCGGCAGCGAGGCTCTGAGAGAGATCCGTCGCTACCAGAAGTCCACGGAGCTGCTGATCCGCACGCTGCGCTGCAGAGCTCCGCTGTCATGGCTCTGCAGGAGGACAGCGAGGAGGAGAAACGGGGGCTAATCGTTTTTTTCAAGCATACACTTCCTTGTTGCTCCAACATTAACAGCGTCCCAACATGTGTCTTTTTTGTCTCATATGTGCTGAGGAGCGTAGCGCAACTCTCTCTTTTTATTTATATGGAAGCATCTACACATCTCAGCTCTCCAGCCGCAGGCAGCGCTGTTTGGTGACGTGGTTGATTACGTCACTGTAGATCATCTGTCAATCATCGTATAAAGCCCGCCCTGACGATTTGATTGGATCGACCAGCTTCGGGTCTATCATAGTTTCTCCCCAACGGAGCGACTCCAGACCGAACTTCCCGAACAACAAATGTTGTGGGCGGGGCTAAGTTCGTCTGGCACCCAGGCTACATTAATGTATGTGTGATGTTTGAATAAGCTACGGGAGATATGCTTTAATATAGAAAGGTTAGGTATGAGAACAAGCTAAAGTACAGTGTATAGTATGCCACAGATTCCCAGTCTCGCACCAGGCAGTGGCTCTTATCAGACCTCTTATAAAGACAGGTGTGAGTCTGACCAGCGATGTGACACAAACACATTCTAACTAACTTCAAGATTAACACCACACAGCAACGGTTATTATAAGTCATTTGTGTGAAGGCCATATATCTGCTCCTGCCCCCACCCTCCTGCTTTTCTTTAGAGTTCAGTTCCATAAACATCTTCACAGACACACACACACACACACAGACAAACATAGATTTTAAAATCCCAACACAGTTCATTATAAGAGAAAGAAATGACTGGAGAGGACAATATAGAGACAGGACAGAGGACTCAGATAGATTGTAGGCTGTGTGTGTATGTGTGTGTGTGGGTCTTTACAGAGGAGGACCAGTGAAATAATAAAATTGTCAATAATTCAGGTCTGATCTTATCATTGGGTGAGTAAGCACTTCACTGTGTGTGTGTGTGTGTGTGTGTGTGTGTGTGTGTTTGGTTATGCATGTGTGATGATGTTAGGTCCAGCTGCTACTTTGCATCTTATCACATAAACTCTTCTCCTCTTGTGTTCCTCTCTCTGTCTCTAACTGCTTAATAATATGTTGATATGTAGGAGCTGAAGTACAATAATTACTTAATGCTAAAGTAAGTTGAGATGTTTTATTAAAAGAGACATATTATGCCCATTTACCACAAGTTGATATGGTTACTTGCGGTCTTAATGAAATGTTTGTTACATATTTTTGTCAAAACACCACAGGGATAATTTAAAACAGCACCCTTTTTACCCTGTCTAAAACAGCCCTCCTCAGATTGACCTGTTTTGAGTTCCCCCCCCCTCTTCCACGAGATACAAGCGCCCGGATTTTTGGCTATCCAATACCTCTGTAGAAATAAGGCTACTGGAGACGAAGATACAATCTTGCAACCATATCGTTTTGAACCAGAATCAGGTGGGCCGAAGCCTGGCTGCGAGAGCCCCAGCTCCCCAGCGCAGCCCCGCAGTGGGATCAGTGGGAGCTGGCACAGCAGCAGCATCCTTCCACACTGAGTCAATGTTTAGAGGTGTCCCGGGGGTCTCCGCCTCTACGATCAGCATGTTTATACGGACACTCAGATGTCTGATGGGTAGCAGCAGCTAGCTAACCCTAGCTTGCAGCAACTTAGATTGAGATCTACGCTTGGGCATCTCACTGGGAGCATTGAAGACTTCCCTGCGGTGTAGTTGGCTGAAGGTAAGTGGCGGTGACACGATGCGATCCGGATGTTTCCGAGGCAGCGGCGGAGACATGATGCGATCCAGGGGTGTCCAAGGCAGCGGCGGATCTGCTAATGCAATGACATAGCGGCAGGGATCGACCATGTAGCGAGACTCCCTACATGGGCATGGTTCGACAATGACGTACTTATCGGTCGTAATCCCACTGGACGCACTCAAGCGTATTGTTCTGACATAGAGAAACCATAACAAATCGCGGGAGTTGTTTTTTTCCAGAGTTTTTGGGTCAGTGTCTACTGTCTACAATGTCTATGCCAGATACCCAAAAAAAACATGTAGAAGCACTACAAAAGTGGAATTTTCATAATATGTCCCTTGAAATATTTTTATATTAAAAAGTTTTTTCGGTGATCATTTGGTATGTTGTCCTGCAGCCTTTTACCAAACTTTTGACCAAGATGTAAACTGGTTACCATGTAAGATATTCTATGATGTAATGCCAATACGTCTCCCGAGGTCAGTCATTCTACTTGGTTGAAAAACCTTTTTAAGTTGGACAATTCATTGCAATCCTGACAAAGTAATACAGACCATTTCAGCTCAAGCCCCTTTTCTGATATTCGTCAAAGAATTCAAATCAATATTTTTTGTTTATTTCCTCAAAATGTTCATACCAAAGGTAAAAATAATTATACTGGATTATACAACCTGGGAACTATATTTCAACCTAATGATCATACCACGAACAATGATGTCAAACCCTTAATCTGCTTGTGAAGTGATGTGTCCGAAGTTACGATATGTTTAGCTGTGCAGTTTCATTACTGTGTTTGGTGAGATAATGGAAGGGGATGTCAATCTGAGAAAATATATTTCAGACATTATCAATAAATCAATCAAATTGTATTTGTATTACCCATATTGACAAATCACAATTAGTCATTAGTCATATAGCTTAACAAGGTGCGATATCCCCTGTCCTCAGGGGCGGCTCCTGGCATAGGCGACATAGGCTGTTGCCTTAGGCGCAGAATGCCGTGAGGGTGCCACAAGTGGCTGATTTATCATGACTTGATAAATACGTTAACCAATGCAGTAACGTCACTCGGGCTGTTTGCCGGCTCATGATTGCCAGCTATGGTGTCGGGGTCCGTTCTATTTTTTTCGCCCATCACGAGCGAATCGGGTCAGAAAGCACACTGAAAATAAATTTTAAGCATCTCGCGGCTCTCCTGGAGTTTAATTTTCCCCGATTTTTGCCCCCACATGATGAAATTTCCCCATCTTTAATTATGTACTTAATCGACACATTTGTCAGTTGTGTCTAAACAGACAGAAACACACAAGCACATAATCTCTTGTGGGGTGCAGCTATAGGCTTGCGTAGACCGGCGTGGAGAAATGCGCTTCCTGTGTGAACAACCAGACTCTTTTTATATTTTTCATGAAATATTTGTTTTGTTTTTTTACAGCCTACATCAAGTTTTGAAATATTTTTTTGTTAACTTCTGGAGTGAAGGTAGCAATTTGCATTTGTGAATGTGTGTGTGTGGGCACCAACATTGCCAGGGCCGGCCCTGCCTGTCCTTAAGCTTCAACAAGAGTAAACTAACAAACCTTAGTAACCAGGGGAAGAATGTAGAAACCTCAAAGAGAGCCACATATGAGGGATCCCTCTCCCTGAATGGACAGAAGTGCAATAGATGTAGCAATAGATGTAGCTAAACACATCAATAAAATTAAAATATTAAAACAAAATTTAATAGAATAAATAGTTTTCAGCATAATTGAAAGGTGTGTCAATGTTTGAAGTATTAATAAATAAGAAAATGTTGGATAGAGATGAAGGGAGCAGTAATGATAATTGAAACGGAGGAGGTTTTGCCGGTAATGGTCGATCAACAACAAACCTTGGTTCACTGCCAAATTTACAGATTAACAACTACAGCAAATTAACAACCTCCTCAACCAGCTGAACGAGTTCTACTCTGGTTTTGAAAGACAATGGGACAAACCTGACACCATCCCCCACGACGTCCAGCCCCTATCCGAGAGCATCACCAACACCAGCTCACCAGGGGTCTGTGACTCTCTTATGCAGCGCGTGAAGCTGGGGAAACATGTCTCTAACCCCCGGAGCATCAGCACTGGATCCCCCCATGGCTGCATTCTTTCTCCTCTGCTCTTCTCCCTGGACACAAACAGCTGCACCTCCACTCACCAGTCCGTCAAACTCCTGAAGCTCGTGGACGACATTACCCTCATCGTACTCCATTCGGGCGGGAAAGTGTCTGCCTACAGGTGGGAGATTGACCTGGTGACCTGGTGCAGTGACAAAAACTTGTAGCTCACCGCTCTCAAAACAGTGGACTTCAGGAAGAGACAAAACCGGCCCACCCCTATCTCCCTGTTTGACTCTCCGGTGGACACCGTGTAGTCATTCAACTTTCTGGGCAGTTTCATCACCCAGGAGCTGGAGTGGGAGCTGAAAATTGTCTCCCTCAACAAAAAATCCCAGCAGAGGATGTATTTCCTGCGGCAGCTAAAAAAGTCCAACCTGCCAAAGCCAATGATGGTGAAAATCTCCACTGCCCTCATTAAGTCCATCCTCATCTCATCCATCCCTGTATGGTATGCTGCTGCTACAGCCATGGACACTTTGGCCAACCCCTCAAACCCTGGACATGAACTCTTTAAGCCACTTCCCTCTGGCAGTAGGCTGTGGGCCATCAGGACCAAAGCCACAGAAACAGTTTCTTCCTGACTGTTGCCGGCCTCATCAATAAAAGCCTGGGACCCCTTAACCAAACTCCACTGATGTCCCTGCCTGTGACACTTTGACACTTTACGAATAACAATAACTGTTCCTGGTTCTGGTCAGGACACGAGCTGCAGCATTTTTGGATAAACTGCAGAGGCTGGTAGAGCATAATAATGAATTACAATAATAAAGTCTGGACATAACGGAAGGTGTGGAAACAGTTTTCTGCATCTTTTTGAGCCAGGAAGTGCATGAATTTTGAAGAAATCTAAAAAGATATGAGTTTGGAAGATTAAACGTAGTTCTTAGTTGACTAAATGAAGCGAATTGGCCATCAATATACAATTCTAGGAAAGTTCTGATCCCTCTCTCTTTCCAAACTGCAAAAACCCCACCTAGTTGTCCAGGCTTGAATGTGTGGTTTTGGCAAATTGGTGCCTGTATAGAGACACAAGGGGCCCAGCGAGCAATCTTTATCTGGTTTAATATTCGCAACAGGGTAAAGCTCTGTCAGATTGACCTGTCTATGACGGTAGGGCTGGAAAACAAAAATGCAGAAAGTGAAGTCCTTCTCCGCCTCTGCACCGCTGCAATTCCAGTAAGTAAGAGCTCTGGAGTTAGCTGCCCAGTAGTAGTGTTTCAGAATTGGCAAACCGAGACCACCCTTTTTAGTGGGTGAGACTTAGATATCCTGTGTGATTTGTAGCCCTGTCATGGCAATTTCTACAATCCCACTTTAACGAGGAAACGAGACTCAAATCTCTTACAGCAGAGGTCTTTCAGGCCAAGGACCCCCAAACAGGTGGAGAGATGGAGCAGGGACCCCCTACTATATATATTGCATAAAATTGTGTTTTATATTAAACTGGGTCTAGTGCCATGTTCAACATAACTACCCTGATATTGTGCATTCAATACTAAGCTATTCAAATATGACACGGTTTCATATATTTATGTTTTTAATTTAAACATGTGCAAGGTACAGGGTGGCCATGCCACTGCCATTTATAAACATACAGTGGGTACGGAAAGTATTCAGACCCCTTTAAATTTTTCACTCTGTTTCATTGCAGCCATTTGCTAAAATCTAAAAAAGTTAATTTCTCAGCACCCCATCTTGACAGAAAAAAAAACAGAAATGTAGAAATTTTTGCAAATTTATTAAAAAAGAAAAACTGAAATATCACATGGTCATAAGTATTCAGCCCCTTTGCTCAGTATTGAGTAAAAGCACCATTTTGAGCTAGTACAGCCATGAGTCTTCTTGGGAATGATGCAACAAGTTTTTCACACCTGGATTTGGGGATCCTCTGCCATTCTTCCTTGCAGATCCTCTCCAGTTCCATCAGGTTGGATGGTGAACGTTGGTGGACAGCCATTTTCAGGTCTCTCCAGAGATGCTCAATTGGGTTTAGGTCAGGGCTCTGGCTGGGCCAGTCAAGAATGGTCACAGAGTTGTTCTGAAGCCACTCCTTTGTTATTTTAGCTGTCTGCTTAGGGTCATTGCCTTGTTGGAAGGTGAACCGTCGGCCCAGTCTGAGGTCCAGAGCACTCTGGAAGAGGTTTTCTTCCAGGATATCTCTCTTCTACTTGGCCGCATTCATCTTTCCTTCAATTGCAACCAGTCGTCCTGTCCCTGCAGCTGAAAAACACCCCCATAGCATGATGCTGCCACCACCATGTTTCACTGTTGGGATTGTATTGGGCAGGTGATGAGCAGTGCCTGGTTTTCTCCACACATACCGCTTAGAATTAACGCCAACAAGTTAAATCTTGGTCTCATCAGACCAGAGAATCATATTTCTCATAGTCTGGGAGTCCTTCATGTGTTTTTTTGGCAAACTCTATGCGGGCTTTCATATGTCTTGCGCTGAGGAGAGGCTTCCGTTGGGCCACTCTGCCATAAAGCCCCGACTGGTGGAGGGCTGCAGTGATAGTTGACTTTGTGGAACTTTCTCCCATCTCCCTACTGCATATCTGGAGCTCAGCCACAGTGATCTTTGGGTTCTTCTTTACCTCTCTCACCAAGGCTCTTCTCCCACAATTGCTCAGTTTGGCTGGACGGCCAGGTCTAGGAAGAGTTCTGGTCGTCCCAAACTTCTTCCATTTAAAGATTATGGAGGCCACTGTGCTCCTAGGAACCTTGAGTGCTGCAGAAATTCTTTTGTAACCATGGCCAGAGCTGTGCCTTGCCACAATTCTGTCTCTGAGCTCCTTGGGCAGTTCCTTCAACCTCATGATTCTCATTTGCTCTGACATGCACTGTGCGCTGTAAGGTCTTATATAGACAGGTGTGTGCCTTTCCTAATCGAGTCCAATCAGTTTAATTAAACACAGCTGGACTGCAATGAAGGAGTAGGTTAGGTTAGGTTAGGTTAGTTTATTGGTCTCCACCAGGGAGAAATTTGTCGTGAAGACAGGGAACATGTTGCATACATAAAAACACATACAGTACAAAAAGAACATCAAGTTAAAAGTCTGGTGGAGTAAACAGACCACTGGACAATCCTTCACATGCAGCAAGCCGACGTGAACGCATTCACATGCTTCCACACCGCTACTCTAACTGTAATCATAAATATACATTCATATCAGCATCACATAACCTCAAGCATACATTAATCCGTTCACTCACATACAGTATGTCCATAGTTTGACTCATAATACATTCATTTCCATATACACATAGCCTATGTTCGTATACATATACAGAAACATTGCAATCATTTCCTGCTGTTGAGAAGTTTGGTTGATACAGGCACAAAGGAATGTTTGTATCGATTGTGCCTGCACAAGGGAAGCCTATATCTCCTTCCAGAGTTCAGGAGAGTATATTCACTATTCAGCACATGAGAACTATCTGTTAAAATGGCATTTGCCTGTCTGATCGTCTCCTGCTCAAAAAGGTCCTGTGGATTTAGGGGGGGTGTTATTCCCATAATCTTGCCAGCAGTTTTGACAAGGCTTGAGATTTCAGCTCTAGATTTAACAGATAGGTTACCAAACCAGCTGGTGATACCATAGCGGAGTATTGACTCAATTGCTGCTCTATAAAAAATTAGCATAATATTTTTGCAAACTCCAAATACTCTGAGCCTACGTAGGAAATGGAGACGTTGGTGAATTTTGGCACAAACATTGGCCACCTGTGTGCCCCATCTCAAATCGCTGTCAACATGGACACCAAGGTACCTGAATGTTTTGACCTGCACAATGTCCTGGCCATGGACAGCCACAGGGCTCTGGTCTCCCATTGATCTAGGATCCAACAACATCTCAACAGTTTTAGTTGTATTAATGAGCAGCGAGTGGGCATCACACCAGTTGACAAACTTGTCAACCGCAAGTTGATGAACACTCAAATTAGTATGTTTGGTGAGCAGGCTAAGTATGACAGTGTCATCAGAAAATTTTACTGTGAATTGATTTGGCTCAGAACTGACACAGTCGTTGGTATACAACGTGTACAGAAAAGGTGAACTAACACACCCCTGGGGGGCACCAGTGCTGCATACAGCCAGATCAGACAAAGCTGAGTTAAACTTAACCTTCTGTGGCCTATTCGATAAAAAAGAATAGTACCACCGAATTAAGAAAGGATTGACATTTAGCTGAACTAATTTCTTCAAAAGAATGTGTGGTTGAATGAGATTAAAAGCGGAACTAAAATCAACAAAAAGAAGTCTAGCATATCCAGCTGGATTTTCTAGGTGCTTCAGAACAAGATGCATTACAGTCGCTATGGCATCACTTGTGCTGCGGTTTTTGGTGTAGGCAAATTGATATTTATCAAGCGCTGGTTGCACAGCTGTTCGAAGCTTCTCTATCATGATCTTCTCTAATGATTTAAAAACATTTGAGGTGATGGCCACCGGCCGGTAATCATTGTCCTCCTGGGGACTGATCTTTTTAGGTATGGGTAGTATAATAGATTTTTTCCATAGTCTTGGCACTGTATAAGTGTCCATGGAAAACTGGAATAGTTTCACCCAGACCGGGGACAGTTCCTCGGCAAAAGATTTCAAAATAAAAGCTGACAGGCCGTCTGGACCTGTTGCCTTTTTAATCTGAATAGTTTTAAAAGTTTTAATGACTGTTTCCAGATCAATTACAATCCTATCCACATTTAAATCACAAATCACAGATTCTAAAACATCGGCACAATCTGCACTGTTATCAACATTAAAACGCATATAAAAATTGTTCAGTTCATTTGCCCTGGTCATTTCGTTATGAGCAAACAGAGGTTTCTTTTTCGCGTCCATGTTCGTCATATGTCTAATTGAGTCCCAAAGTTTCTTAGTATTGCATTCCGCCAAGTTTTGCTCTGCCCGTTCTTTATGTTGATGGCGCGCTGCTGTTATCTTCAGATTTAGGTCCTTTTGGGCCGCTCGGACCGCCGCTTTATCCCCCAACTTGAAAGCGCCTTTTTTCCTTTTAATACAGTCCATAATGTCAGGGGTAAAATAAGATTTATTGTTGGGATACCGTTTAATTGTCTTTGTGGGTATGACAGACTCAATGCAAAAATTGATGTAATCAGTAGTTGCTTCTGTAGCACTGTCTATGTCCGTATCCTTGAGAAAGATATCCCAATCCGTACAAAGGAAGCATCCCTTCAGCTCCTCCAATTTATCATTAGTCCATACCTTCACCGTCTGAGTAACCGGTTTGGTAGATTTAAAAACAGACCGATATGTGGGAAGCAGCTGAATTACGTTATGGTCTGAGTTTTTAAGTGGAGGTCTGGCTCTGGCAGTATATGCATCTTTAATATTCCCATAACATTTGTCCAGTATATTATTATTCCTGGTGCTGCACTTCACATATTGGTCAAATCCTGGCAGCGTTTTATTTAAGCTGCAATGATTGAAATCCCCAAGTATCATCATTGGGGCATCAGGCTTGCTTTCTAGATGACGGTGAACACAGTCTGCGATTAGATTTGCTGCCCTGCCCGCATTACCGCTGGGTGGGACATAGACAACGCACACAAACAAATTGGTAAATTCCCGGGGGAGATAGTGTGGCCGCAAGGTGACACACAAAAGCTCTAAATCGGGGGTGCATATTCTGTCCCTCACTGCAAGGTTTCGGCACCATCTGTCATTGATGTAGATACACACGCCCCCTCCGCGGAGTTTACCTGAGTTTGCGTCTCTGTCCAAACGTACATGGGAAAACCCCTCAATCTGAATAAAATTGTCCGGAACATCCTTACCGAACCAAGTCTCCGTAAAAGCCATAATGCCCGACTCCCGATATTCATAGCAGGCTCCCACCTGTTGACGCAGATCATCCATTTTATTTTTAAGGGAGCGGGGATTGCATAGGAGCATTGGCGGTAGCGGTAGCTTGGTGGCTGATTGTATGCGCCGTCTAATGCCGCCTCTCCTGCCACGCTTCCTAGCCCTGCTTCGCCGATACTTTCCCCCCTGGTGTCGGCACAGTCCGCCAGGGACATCCTGCAGAAGACCAGGCGATGGTAGTGCGCCGCTCTCCCGCAGTCCCAGCAGCTCTAAACAGCTGTATGTCCTCAGGCCGCTGTTATTGATAGGATCCTCCGCCATGCATTGGGTGACGGGTCCGGCCAGGATCATCCACGCCAACACCAGTGCCTTAATTCCTCGCCAATTCACTCCACGTACACGCATCATACAGCTCAAAGCATGAGCTGTCATCTCCAATAAATCTGCGCATTTAATCCACCGAAGCCAGACATTAAACGGGGACATGACAAACAAACAAAGGACATGCAACAGGAGCCCTTCTCCATGTCGCCAGCAGAGCAGCGCCATGTAAGTAGAACCATCTCAAGGAGGATCAGAAGAAATGGACAGCATGTGAGTTAAATATGAGTGTCACAGCAAAGGGTCTGAATACTTAAGACCATGTGATATTTCAGTTTTTCTTTTTTAATAAATTTGCAAAAATTTCTACATTTCTGTTTTTTTCTGTCAAGATGGGGTGCTGAGTGTACATTGATGAGAAATAAAAATGAACTTTTTTGATTTTTGCAAATTGCTGCAATGAAACAAAGAGTGAAATATTTAAAGGGGTCTGAATACTTCCCGTACCCACTGTACATCTTGCATACAACACTGAGCTAGAAGTAATTCACAGATTCATGTTTTTATTTTAAACATACATGTAGAAGAGACAGTGAATCTCCAAGCTATCTGTGGATGGCACACATACTCCCACGTTAGTGAGATGTCGGACCCTGATGGGTAGCACACAACTTATCTAATCTTGGATGGATGAAGGTTGTCAGGCAGAGGGTCAAATCAGCCTCACAATATGTCGGATGCATGTTAATGTGTATTGTAAGACAATTATATTCGTGAAAAAAAAAATTATAAATAATTTAAAAAATTGTCTAATCAACCAAAGATTTCGCGGCCCCCCTAGGGGTCGCGGACCCCCTGTTGAAGACCTCCGTCTTACAGTATTGTCACACTTTAATGCTCAGAGCATGGTGCATACGACAAAGGTTAGTTTGTAATATGCACACCGATGGAAAACAGTTCTTTGTCTTTATACATTTGGCTCACCCCTCCCACTCTGGTTACAAAGTCAAAGGTTGGGATCTTCTGATGACATGAAAACAACAACGGCTTGTTAAAGCAATCAGGCCAAGATTCATTCAGTAGTACAGGATACAGCATGATCAAGGTTACACAGGGGCTCCAGCGCTATGTTAAATAGCAAGGGGGATAAAGGGTTCCCTTGGCGAACACCACATTGCAAAGGGAACGGTTTGGATCCCCATTTGTAAGGATGAAGGATTTTGGATAATTATTTAAAATTTTGACACAACGTGTCCCCAAATCCAAACTTCCTTGCTTGCAAATCAGCCTTTTTGCTAATACTTTTGTTATTATTTTCAAATCACAATTTAGCAGGGCAATGGGCCTGTAATTCCCAGGATCCGTTTATCTTTACCTTGTTTTAATAGAACACAAATGTTTTCTTCGCTCAAGGAGGCTGGGAGCCTCTTATTTTTAAAAGTATCGCAAAACATTCTCATTAATATAGGTGTGAGAGCATTTTTAAAAGCCTCGTAAAGCTCGGGGCCAAACCTATCCGACCCGGCCGCCTTTCCAGAAGGGAATACTTTTATTGCCTCCTCTACCTCAGATGACAAGAAATCCAAGTCCAAATTTCCCCTGAAGGCGGCATCCAATTGTGGGAGTTGTAGCGGTTCGAAGAAACAAATTAAGTCTTCCTGTGCAGCTGTGGATTTGGACGTGTAAATATGAGTAAAAATCCTGAAATAGATTGTTGATATCTTTCAAGTCAGTAAGCATCAGGCCAGATTTGGATTTTATTTTTAGAGATTGCTCGTTTCGCTTGTTCTCCCTTTAACTGTTTTTGTTAACTTTTGTGGTTTGTCGCCAAACTCAAAGTGTCTGTTTAAGTTTGAGAAGTGTTTTACCAATCTGTCCATCCATAATAGAATTGTATTCATATTTCAATTTGGGAATATTACTATAATCTGATTGGAGCAAAGAGCTTTTATAACGCCGTTCAGCAACCAGCAATTCTCCATCAATCTTCTCCATTCTATTTCTTCTAGCCGTTTTCAATGTAGCTATATAAGAAATAATGTGGCCTCTGATATGAGCTTTTAATGTTTCCCACAATGTTGAGTCACTCACCTCCCCGTTGTCATGAGCTCAAGAAACTGTTAAATATTAGTTTTTATGTATTTTTTAAATGCTTGGTCTTGGAGTACAAGGGGATTGAAACGCCAGGTATAGGGTTGTCTGGGGAGGGACATTCTGAGGTTAAACTCAACCGGACTATGGTCTGGTATTATTATATTGTGATTTTTGACCTTGTCAATATTGGAGACCAGTCTAGAATCGACTAGAAAATAGTTGATCCATGTATAGGACTTGTGTACATTAGAATAAAAAGAATAATCACGATCAGATGGATGTTTCAGTCGCCAAGTATCCACCACCTTCTGTGACTTCATCAAATTATTGAGAGTTTTAACAGCCACAATACTGGGGGGAGGAGCTGAGGATTGTCTGTCCAGATATGGGTCAAGATAACAATTAAAGTCATCTCCGATCATTGTATGGCTTATATGACATTTACCAGTACAACGGTGAGTAGATTTATATATGCAGTCAGGATTAAAAACCTGCCATTTGGATCAATTATGGATGACTGAACACGGAAAGGTATAGTCTTATGGGAAAGGACGGCCACACCTCTAGCCTCAGATTTGAAAGGAGATTGATAGACCTGTGTGATATCATGTCTACATTTGTAACTTTGGCCTAATCTTATGCTGTAATTGCATGTTATGATTGAAACAGTGGAGTGGGGAGAGTGGTCCGCACCAGTTCTCAGTCAGCTGCTCGGCGTCAGCCGGAGGGGGCCCCCCGCCCGCGCGAAGGGAGGGTTCCTCCAGCGGGTGCCGTAGCTGAGGTGAGCCGCAAGAAGGGCCTGACACGCGTGCAGAGTCGCTGCATCCGATCCAACTGGTCCCCGCCTTCCGCACTGGCAACGGACACCGCCCCGCGGTCCAAGAGGAAGAAAGTCCCCGCACCAGCGACGCTGTGAGGGGCCTCAGACGAGGACCTACCCCCCCAAAAAACTTCGAGGCAGGCCGCACACCGATCCTCCGGCGGCGTGGAGAGGAGGGCGACGGGGAGACTGCTCCCCCAACTAGTTTTTTTCAACTAGTGTGCCGCGGCACACTAGTTGAAAATCACTGGGCTACATGACTTAAATCCCAGAGACGCAAGAAGAAAACAAATATATATTTTACTATAAATGACAAAATAGTAACTCGCAGTGACTTCGACAAGTAACTTTAATCTGATTACTGGTTTGGAAATAGTAACGCGTTAGATTACTCGTTACTGAAAAAGTGGTCAGATTAGAGAAACGCGTTACTAAGTAATGAGTTACCGGCATCACTGAGTATCAGCTTATGCTGATGATGTAAATGTCCTTGTGCAGGGTCAGGGGGACATTCAAGAGTTAGAGGGCATTCTGCCCTTGTAGGAGAAGGTTGCTTCAGCCATGGTTAACCGGTAGAAAAAGAGGCATGTTTGCTAGGTCAGTGCAGTGTAGAGATCACACCCAGTCTTCCCGGGAAGCTGATGAAGGGAGACAGAGGTATGACCTAGCTGACAGCCGAGGTCTGGCTGACAAGTGGAGTGAAGAACAACAATACATCTTCCCTTCCCTGAATGTGAGTCCTGTTGAGGGGGAGGGGAGTGAGGAGAGCAACCTACTGTTATCCCTAAAGACTCCAGCACTGGGAACATACAGCTCATGTGAAGGGAAGCAGCTCTACTCTAGCTGAAGGTTCTGAACAACTAAATAAATTCCCAATGTTCACGAAAATCAATGGCAAAATTCTCATGTCTTGGTAGATGTAATGTGAACAATTTTTAGAAATGTATGTCAATAACAGCATTTTATTTTTATGTTTTGCACACTATCAGCATGTCACCTGTTGCAATCCATTGAAATGCATCATCGTTAAACACCAGTTTCTCACTCATCGATCAATCAAACTTTGTGAAAATAAATTACAGGCATCTCTATACTGTCTAGATGAAGCACAGAAATTATCAAAATTGTATCTAGATTACTATTATTATAATGTTTTACAGTAGCAATAGTCAGCAGCCCTGCAGACTGCCTTAAGACATATTGTTAAGTGACAGAAGTGTGAGAGAAGTTGGGTCACCTGGCAGATCAAGATCATCAAAATCACGACTTGACTTCATTGTCCAAGGTTGGGAGCTCAAATCCTGGTTGAAGCACAATAACTCGGCTTAAGTCAATTCATCTAAAACAGGGGTCTCAAACTCAAATTACCTGGAGGCAGTATCTGGGTGAGGCTGGGCCGCATCAGGTATTCCACAAAAAAAAAACTTTGCTAAAAAAATCCAAACTTCTCTAATGTCATTACTAACAGTTATTTAACTTCAATGGGTTCTTCTGAACATGAATAGAATATTGAAGAACACGAACAGTTCTTGTAAACATGGCTTCTCTTGCCTACTTCTTGCTGCCAGAGACCTGGCAGCGCTTCCTCTCACATAGCTGAGCCACATTTGGCTTGAGGGAGGAAGCAGTTGAGACCCTCAGTATGGCTTGAAGATGATCATCAGTAAGCCTGGACCTGTACCTGGACTTATTGAAGTTCAAGGTGGAGAAGAGCTTTTCACACAAATATGTGCTCCAAAAAAGGCACATGGTCCGCTTGAACATTCGGGAAAGCTCAAGGAAGCTGGGGTTCAATTCTCACAAAAATTGCCCCAGCTTGTCTTCCTTTCCACTCACCTCCCTGAACTTGGCTTTGAGGTCAGAGTTGCACTGCAGGCCAATGAGCTCCATTTGAAGCACAGGAGGGGCATCTTGCACATCAAAGGAGAAGGGATCCGCAAAATTTTTGTAAAAGTCGCTCTGTGCGTCTTGAAGTCTGCAAATCTATGATCAAATTCCTCCTGTAGCCTCACATTTTTCTATACATTTTTGTGCTTACTTTGTGCCGGCGTGTTGGCTTGCCTGCGTTCTGGGACTTATTTGAGCAGATCCGGTACCTCTCGTATCGAAAAAAATATGAACATTAAAAAAAGTTTTTTAAGAAATGATTAAAATAAAACATAACAATATAATGTAATCACTAGAAAATTACGGAGCCCCTGTTGACATCGGTGGATGAATTACTAATTTGTGGCCACGCAATAACAAGATAATCTAATAAATTATATATAAAGCTTTCTTAACAACAGCATCACAATTTCATAAAATAATAACAAATGCAGACTTCTAAGATGAACCAAAATAACTAGCACATCGTCATGTACAGTCCGTGGCTCGGTGCGTAAATGTCACCACCAGAGGATGAGGGAATTTAAATCATTAAAATTCATCCACACATATCAGGTGTAAATAATAATGTAAAACAGCCCAGACTGTAAAATGTAGATATTAGCTCAATGACGTGTTAAAAACTGCTGCGGTTTAGAATAATCTGTCTGCGTAAAGAAGCTCCCAAAACCTCACAGCGCAGCGTGTGCGTAAAGGAGCCGTGGTGTCCCTTGAATTTGCCTTCAATTTAACAAATTGTGTGTGTGTGTGTGTGTGTGTGTGTGTGTGTGTGTGTGTGTGTGTGTGTGTGTGTGTGTGTGTGTGTGTGTGTTCCGTTCCGCTGGACACAGAAGTCGCCTTTGCTCAAGACGCCACTTTATTAATCACTGACATAAAGACTGATACCGTCACTGCAGTATAGCCTAAATAAGTCCCACTGCATTGTAAGTGGCATGTGTGTGCTGTTTTAAGCGGCGTTTTATGTGCGTTCCGGGACCTGTGCTCGTCGTACCTGCGCTGTGATATGTACTTAGCGTTCCGGCACCTTGTGATTTATAAATGAAGCACTGGATACATCATGACCTGCGCGAAAGAGGGCAGAAAACTATGAATTTCACCCTCCTGAACCGCACATCTAAAGCCACTCTTTTCTCTCCCGGCTCTCTCTCTCACTCACTCTCACACGTACACACACACACGACCCCGCCCCCCATGTCACTCACTTACATGCTGCGTTCACTGGTCAGGCACACAGTAGGAAACCAGAACATCATAACATTGTCCCACACAGCAGCTAACAGCGGAGCTGCTACAATGTTTGTGCGGGCCGCACTAACATTAAACTTTCATATTAAGGTGGGGGCCACAAAATATCGTCCCGCGGGCTGCAATTGGCCCGCGGGCCACGAGTTTGAGACCCCTGATCTAAAATGTATCATGAAAAGCAAATTTTCCTCTTCCTGCTCTTTTTTTCAACTTCCTCCTATACTTCCCCAAAATGCCCGGCTACGACCCATTGCTGCTCTTAGTAGCTACAATCTTTTTGTAGGCATACGCATTCCTCCTCCTCAGGTGGTGAGGGCAGGCACTCTCGTTTAAATTCAGGGAGTATGACACCTGACTGAAGGTGGGTACAGTGAAAGCCGTCATTGACTTTAGCCTCATCCATGTTCTCATCATCTGCAATCTCGATATCAGAGTTTGGACTTTTACATTTTGTTTCCCTCTTATGTCTATTTGCGATATAAATCAAATAAACAGAAAACAATTTTTTTGCGCATTTATGTTTATGTAATGGTCTTAAAAATTGTTTAAATGCACAAAACACATTTGACCTGCTTGTACAATCATCCTGTGCCACTGCACTTTACTTATAACATTTCATACAAACCACCAAAGTGAAAAGGTGTATATAACGGACACACTTTTTTAAATTTAATTTTGTATTCTTTTGCTTTTATGTATTTAATATATTTATTTATGCTCTTGTCTACCTCATTCGGAGGTGCCTGCTGATGTAACAGCTTAATTTGTCTGGTGATAACCACATGGGATATTCACCATCTAGTCCTATATTGTAAAATAGTTATGAATCTATGATTTCGGATCACGACTCTGAATCGTTCCAGGCACTTTAAGAGGATAGTTAATCTAAAAATAAAAATGCAGTTTATCTGCTCACCCCTATGCCGATGGGGGGTTGAATGAAGTGTTTGAGTCCACAAAACACTTCTGGAGTCTCAGGGGGTCAACTTTTTCAGAGCAGAATCTAATACAATTGAAGTCAATGGTGAGTCCTTCTTCAGATGTAATTAACCACATAAAAACCATAACATGACTCCTAACTGCTCCTGTGGTGTCATCAAAGTGTCTGGAAGCCCCAACATTCATATTCAACTTGAAAGGGCTTTATTTACATCGTGTTTTAAGCCTTAATCTCTGCTGATATCTTCCGATGAGGTTCATTCAGTCACCGTCAGAAATGCTAACATCCGCTGGCTTAGCCACTTCTGTTGCACTTTTCAGCTTAAAACATGGTGTAAATTACCTTGTTTCAATCGAAAATGAATTTCGGGGGTTGCAGAGACTTAGATGACAACACACAAGCAGTATGGAGTAATTTTATGATTTTTTCTGTATTATTACATTTTTAGATGTTTTTAGGTCAAAAATCAGCCACACTGTTACCCCTCAAACTCCCAAAGTTATTTTTGTACTCAAACACTTGTCTGTTATCACCCAGCCCTAGCTGAAGTTAATTACTACCAATGCTGCTTTAGAGCGGGAGCTTTACAGTCAGTGCTGTTAACATGTTTGGTTCTACAGTGTGAACAAAGTCAAAGCATCTCTTTAACTGGTCATATACAAAGAGACACATGCACACATGAAGCACTTGTGCTTGTATTAAAAAGCATCATCAGTTAACAGTGGTGATAATACAAATAATGAATGATGTGTCAGTGTTTCCCCTAGGTTTACAGCTTTGGGGGGGGAGGGGGGGGCGTCGTCGGTGGCGGCAGAGCGTCGCGGGGGGGGGGGTCCGACACGGACACAAAAACTTAATCTTGATGTTAATGTGTTTCTTTTAATGATTTTGAACTGTACATTGGATTTCTGACCGGCGGATGCTCAGACATGCGTTTGTCCTTTCTGTAGGACAGTCAGGGAGACTATAAATGGCTGGGTCTGGTTTCCTCTCACAACTGCCTGTTTATGCTGTCTACATGTTCGACATAACATTCCTAAAACCAAAAAGAATGTACTCTATGAACTGTAATGTATCTATCTGGCTATCTGGCTATCTATTTATGCATGCATGGATGTATATATGCATGTATGTAATGTATGTATTTACTGACTTCCATACGTAATCTGGATTGCCGGAATCCGGAAACATTTTTGGATCCGGTACTTATGTTTATCGCGTCTACACGAAGCCCTGTCACGAAAACGCTGGAGTGGAGTGGTTGAAATCGCTGTAAAGACGTCATTGAGCATGCGCATAAAGTGAAAGAAGACAAAAGTCGAGATCCTACTAGCAATCTTCCCATAACGACTTCTCTACCACCTGAAATCACTGTTTCCATAGCAATCAAACAGGACTAGTTAAAATAGAGCACTTCGCCATAACCCTCGTTTGTGTTAAGTTACCGTTTTGAAACTTTGAAACAGTCTATAATTAAAAAAATGTTCACGTCAGATTTGCCGGTTTTGAACAATGGTCCGATTAAAATAGATTAAACAGTGATAGAAGGAAGTGACGCAGCGGGGTTAATAAGGGTTCAGGCTGAGGTTGCGAGGCGAGGTGCGTTCACGGTTAAATACAACAAGCGGAGAAATCAGAATCGAGGGCTGACCGGTGCATTTCCCGTGAGAACAGCAGGCGCCTGCGCGCTGGAGAATTGCGCGGCGCGGAGCTTCGGCGTCCGGTGTAATACTTAAGTTACCAAGATCAGTCTTGTACAACCAGGGGGAGTATTTCCCCTCTGAAAGCCAAGCTGGGTCAGAACCTATCATCCGGTGGTGACTGAACAGATGCTTGTCTGGGGCAGGGCGTGCAGCACGTGGACTCTTCTCTGAACTCGGACCCGGAGCAGGAGAGCTGCTCCGGCTGCGGATATGTTTAACTGCTTCTCAGGTGGTTCATGCGACATGTTTTCAGATAGATGCTCTCTGTCCGCTGGTGGGAGGTTGCTCACCTGTGTGCGCGCACGTGTCTGTGTGTGCGCGCATTTGGATGGAACTCCGCCGTGCGCGCTACAGAGAGCAGAGGAGAACTCTAACCGCGCGACCATGTCGAGACAGAAATGCAAGCTATAGACCAGTCTTATAGGAAATGTAACCTTAAAATGATGTATGTAGAGATCTGGCGCTATATTAGAAAATACAAAATAAAATAAATAATTAACTTGACCTTCCAGGGGGGGCGGGAGGTGCCGTTGGGGGGGCGCAGCGCCCCCCTAATAGAATGGTAGGGGAAACACTGCTGTGTGTTTATTCTCCAGTTTGCACACAGAGAGGTGATCAATAATATATGTTATCAACTGGACAGAGGGCTGAGCATTGTGTGTGTGGCAGTCTGTGGGACCCATCCGGCACTTAGGTAAGGGTTGTCAATATGGTTGAAAGCTTTCTGACAATGAGGAAAGGGGAGTTTACGTGAGCGAGTAAGTGAATGAGTGAGTGTGTGTGTCAGACTGAGAATCAGAGAGAAGCCATGATTGAGATACAAAAAAAATATATCCTCAGCTTCCAAGGATATTGTTAAACTAGTGGTGAAATTATTCCTCTTGAAGCCACAACAATATAATTCCGTAAAGTATGCCATGGGATGTGCTATGAAGTTGGAGTGTTGAAAGCAGAACGAGAGTGAGCAGCAGACACAGAGTAGTACAGACAGGTTGTCAAATAGATGGTTCTATCATCTGTCTCTCTCACATACATAGCATACCTCTGACAGCTGGGAGCTGAGCAAATATTAGTAGAGAGCTTCTATTCATCAGGCCTGGAGATGAGTGAAATTAAACAAGGATTTGACTCACAAATACAGACTTTTCTTTTTTTCTGGTCATTCTCTGATTAACTAGTTCATTTGATAATGATTTAATTTGATAAAGCATCACTTGGATGAAATCTTGTTTGAAAAAAGTTTGACTGAAGTTTGATCAAGATGTTCATTCTTGGTCTGGACTAAAACTCAACTAAAAGGTTCTGTCATCAATCAAATTGTATTTTTACAGCCCATATTCGCAAATCACAATTCGTCTCAAAGGGCTTAGAAAGGCGTGACATCCCCTGTCCTTAACCCTCAACAAAAGTAAGGAAAAACGACCAAAAAAACAGCCCTATTAAGAGGGGGGGGGGGGGGGGGGGGGGGGAACCTCAGAGAGTGCCACATGTGAAGGATCTCTCTCCCATGACAGGGAGAAGTGCAATAGATGTCGCGTGTAGCTGAACTCAACAAAATTACATTATTTACCACAGTGATTAGAAGAAACAGTTTTAAGCATTATGGAAAGGTGTAAAAATGTTTGATAGAGATGAGGGAGCAGCAATGAAAAGTGATGTTGGGCACAAAAAGTTGTTGACCACTGATATAAGGGCTCTGATTCGGAAAATCTTGGTCACACTTAGTTACAAACAGAGACCTGGAGTAACACCAATATAATTATGTGACCTTGCAATGTACATGGCTGTAACTATGACTAAAACGATTATGAACTTTTAATCTCAGGATTAATAAAAATCGCTGACAAATTAACAGTAATCTGCAAATAGATACAATATTCCAGTGGTAAGTTGAGGCTTTGTCTGCAGTTGTTGCTGGTAATATATTCAATTTAAGTGGAAATGTTGTAGCAGTCACAAATAAGGGAGAGAAAATTTGAATGATCGGAGGATACTAAGATATCCTGCTTGGATGGGTACTTTTGTTATATATATGTTGTATGGCACAGCTGTAGTGGTTTCATAGGCTTGCCAGTTGACTCTACACTACAACCATATAATACAGAGTTTAAACAGGCACACAATGGGGCAGCCTTGTTCCCACGACAACTTTGTAAGGATATCTGCTTTGTTTTTATTGCCTCTATGTGTGTGTCTATTTTCATGAGCCTGGACAACCTTTGCTCTCTATTCATCTACTCTGGAGAATAAATTAATTATTACTTTTATTTATCTATTTATTTATACATTTTACTTCAGTCTGATAAAGGGAGTGTTTGTGGTGTATTACAACCTTCAAAGGCCCATTGACTGTTTTAGATTAAGGCACTTTATGATATAAGCAAGGCACTTTGAGCCTGATCAACTAATGTTTACGTGTAAAAACGTGTCCAAACTTGATTTCCCCCCGCAAAAATACATGCCAGCTGATCTACTAACAGTGCACACTGAGGATTGCATGCAAAACAAGCGCTGTCAATTTAGTACGTTTGTCTTAATGAATATGCAAAATCTGGCATTTCTACCCAAATGCGCAAATTATAGCGAGGAGTAAATGCAAATACTTTAATTTAGCACATGCTTTGTGATTTACAAAGCTTGAAATTGTGTGAATTGTGACTGCGTCTATATTTGATACGTTTGAAAGGTAGGTGCTTATCGGCACAGCGTTGCACACAGATGGCTGCAGCCAAACAAAACTGAGCATTCACAGCCACTAAAGAACCGAAAAATTACCTCAAGCCTTAAGAAAAATGAACATTGACATTCATTATGTCTTCATATTTCCCTTTTTTGCCAACATTACATTTTTAACTAGGGGTTTTCTTTTTCGCAAGTTGCTCTTGTCTCCAGTTGTTAGGCTTTCTCAGTATAAGGACCCAATCGCAGACCAAGATGCAAAAATACTTATTTCAAAAAAAGGAAAAAACCAAGGATCCAAAAAGGCAAAAATGACAGCAGCAAAAAACAGAAAATCCAATTCAATAGTTGGAAAAAACAGAATTCCAAAAAAGGGAAAAAACTAAGACGATCAAAAATCTGAATGTCAAATATCATACAAGATAACAGACCTCAAAACCTCAGGATCCTGGCATGGCTTCTCACAGTCAAAAATGATACAATCCGACAGGGGACAACAGAAAGACTGGGCTTATATAGAAGGAGGAACAAAGGCAAGACACAGGTGAACAAATGAGGCAAACACTCAGGGTGATGATAGGAAACAGGTGAGGGGGACAAAAAGCGGGAAGCAGCAGAGGGCGGAGTCTCCGGACAATAACAGAAAACACATGGCCTGACAACATTCTGCTCTCCTTAACGCTCCGTTGCGGAAACCAGTAACACACGCAAAACAGTCATTTAAATACTACTGCCTTTACCATGTTTGCAGCTGTTATCATTTGCACAATTATTTTTAGAAGATCACCCGCAAAACGCCCACCAACCAAACGTGCAATCTGTTATAATGCACCCGCAATTTATCACTCTTTATTTGGGATCTTAGTAGATCAGGCTCTTTATCTTTATTATCTTTTCATTAGACTGATGTTTGTAGTGTGACTGAAAACTGATCAGCCACAATATTAAAGACTTTACTGGTCTTAATGTTGTGACTGATGGTTGTATATACTGTACTACATTCTGAACGGTCAGTTAAATCACCAAACAGTTAATTTAGTTATTAAAGTCATTTTCCATGGCCTCTCGACTTGACTTAGTCAAAAAAACATGATGAAACCACAACATAAATACAAAATTAATGTGTGTATGTTGTTTCTGATCAGTGTATATCTTGTGTGACTGTTTAAATCTTTTGACTCTTGCTTGTGTTCCTGTGTCCAGGTGGTAGTTCCTACTCGGGTTGGACAGGTGTATGTATATGACACTGTTAAACCAGACCAGGACGAGTATGACGTCCCACCCAGACATTCACCTTCCATCCAGCAGGACATATATGATGTGCCACCCATCCGCCAGCAGGCCAACACACAGGTCAGTGTGTGTGTATGTGTGACAAGGAGAGAGTGTACATCCAACCACACAATAGATACGGCTGTGTGTGGGTTATCACATATCTATTCTATGACATTACACAAGTATGATTTAGTTTGATTGTCTTGCACAGTAATAATGGATTAATGTTGACTTTGTTGTGAAAACCAGAATGTTTTTCTAATTCTTATCTTTTAAACCCCAAATTAGGTTTGTATTGACACTGAGTGTAAAACATTAAAAACATCACTCCCCACCATAGCAAACTTATATTAACATACATTGCATACATTTACATGGTTTGTGGCATTGCAACATTAGTAACTGGAAGGCCACTCAGAGTGTATTCCTCTGCCAAGGTTAACGCCCTATCCTGTCATGTACAAAATTCCTCAATCTGCACATTTATTTGTATCTGCCCCAAAATGCAATGGGCTCTTTTACGGGTCATGTCAAGGGGTAGAGCGGTCATCCTTCAACAAGAGGCTGGCGACCCGGTCCTGTTCCCATCTGCATGCGGAAGTGTCCTTGGGCAAGATACTAAACCCTGAATGGCCCCTCATAGAAAAACAGTGCTGCCCATAGATGCACTGTATGAATGTGTGTGAATGGGTGAATCACCAAACTGTACTGTAAAGTGCTTTGAGTGGTCATCAAGACTAGAAAGTGCTATATAAATACAAACCATTCACCAAGTCTTACACCTCCACAAAAAAAGGAAAAAAGTAAAGTGATGCAGTGAGTCATACTGCAACATATATGATATCACTCAAGAATTCCCTCTATACAGAATTTCAAATATATGTGTGTAAGCTATACATTGTGCCTATATTTGTTATTTGTATTTCCCTTGAGTACTCTGTTTGGATAAAAACTATGTTAAATGTTAAGTTTCATAGCATTTAGACAATGACAATTCGACTTTTAAGGCTGGAATGATAAGGGGAAATATCTGTTTTTGTTTTGAGTTTGAGTGTAACATATGCAATCATGGTATTGGTTATAATTAGTAGCAATAAAGGTGCTGCAGCAGTGTTGGTGATCTTGATTTGATGTGGAGGTCTGATGATTTGGTCAAATAAATATATAAATGTGTGAGTGTGTTCTGTATACAGATTTATCAGCATTGGGTCATATCAGAGCATTGAATTATTTTCCGTTAAAGTTCACAACTCAATACTATATCTGTACAAAATGAGTATCTGATATAATCTTCAACCTCACCCTCTCTGAATATTAGATAAATCTTCCATAACTAACAGATGGGCGAGAAACACCACATTCACACACACACACAGACTCATGCTGACAAGAGGATGGAAGTTTTGATGCTGACAAGTCCAAGAAAGGTCACTCAGTTACAGCTATCGCAATTTGAGAGCTACAGCTGCAGAAGAAGAAGAAGATACACTTTATTTATCCCACACACATGCACAAACATGCATAGACACACTCATGCAATGGGGAAATTAGTCCTCTGCATTTATCCCATCTGGTGTGATCTTTGGACAGACACACAGAGCAGAGCAGTGGGCAGCCATGTACAGCGCCCGGGGAGCAGATGTTGGGGGAGTAAGGTGCCTTGCTCAGGGGCACTAGACAGGGTAGGGAGAATAGTCTTTTGATCTTTTGGACAGATCCAGGTTCGTCTTTATGTTGTTATTCTATCCAGGTAAGTTTTTGTTGAAACTACGTGGAGTCGAACCAGCATCGAACCAGAGACCTTTTTCTGCCAGTAGTCCAAGTTTCTGCCACTAGTCCACCGCCTCTCCTAAGAAGGAGGAAGGGTAAAAGAAGTAGGCGCACAGAATGGAAGTATGAAGGAAAACAAGATGACAATGCATTTTTTAAGTCAGCAATCTGAGCGGTGAAGAATGAACACACAACACATGGCACTTCATCAAAATGACTGCTGTTGGAAGATGGCTCATGGTAGATGGTTCTGACCATAACAAGTAATCACACACTCAATAAAATCACAGCTCAGCTTTGTGGCACATTGAGCTATTTGTGAAAAATTTTCATCACACTTAAGGCCAATTTACGGTTCTGCGTTTTTGAAAAAACGGACAGATAAGACCGCCCTATCCGTCGTGAAACGCCCTCTCCGAGCGCTTCGGACAGCTTTTCGTACAGGTCTGATTTTTCTAACTTCTCCGTGTTGTGTCGGAGACCCGACCGACAGCTCTTGGCTGTGATTGGTCCGCGAACAACATCATTTCCATATGACGTCATTTCCGTACGACGTCATTTCTGTTCAACGTCATTTCCGGACCTCTAACTTCCTGATTCACAATTAACACATACATAACTATGATTCTACGATTAATGTGACGTGTGTGTTAAGCCAGCGGAGTTGTCCGGCTGACGGTGGCTCGTTCGAGCACTGACGGCATGTGTGCACGGTCACAGACGGTTATAACGAGCTTTCAAAACGGCGCTAGCGGGCTAGGCTAGCCACCATGCTAACTGCGGTGGTAACAGTGCAAGAACCCGCCGTCACGACTTTAATTCCACTTCTATCATGACACTGTTTCTATAATACCGCCAGGTTAGAAGCAAACACTGGGTAGTAGTTAGTGTCGGGAGTCCCTGCTGACTGTGTGTGGAAGCTGGGAGCGAGCTAGCTAGGTCCGTGTAGCCTCTAGCTACATGTAGCCTCAAGCAGATTCAAGCTGTGGAATCAGCAACACAGTTCGGAAACAAGACCGGGGAACCGCTGCGCTAAGAAACGATAACATCAGCATCTTGACCCGCTGGGTGTCACTTTATTTAGTTCTGTTAGTTGCCATGGTTTAGTGTGTGGGAGACAAGCCACAGAGAAATATAAACACAAGTGGACTTCTTCTTCCGATAATTGGGGTAGGCTTCTCTGAGCTCGTCTCCCGTTGCGCCACCTATGGGTTTGGCGGTGAATTTTTTCCGACGTAGAGTGGTCGGAGAAGTAAATATCAAAAAGACTCTTGGACCCCTGTGGAGCCCTCTCCGAGAAACGGAGAACGTAGAAGCATACTGGAGCCTTTACTTGAGGTCTGTGGACAGGGTGACAACATATTTTTTTTCACTGGAATATAAGCTTTGACTGGACAGTGCAACAGGAAAGACTGTAGTATGTGTTAGAAGTCAAATTCAATTTGACCTGTATCTATTGAAATGGATTTAGAGCCACTAGTGTGGGTCAAATCAAGGAAAATGGTGGTTTAGGGGAATATTGAATGCCATCTGTGTATGTATTTTTTATGGAAGCGTGGTAGCAGAGTTGAAGGGGGACCTTGACACTTTCACGAAAACTGTTTTTGTTGCCACCATATTTGCCCAGGTTGCCAAAGAGACATGCACCTGCTGGTCTTTGAAGGGTCATGGGGGAATCTCGAAACAGTGAAAGAGTAAAACAGCATAGGACTGATTATATATGTTGCGCATGAGAAACAGATGTTATACATAGGTGCCTTGACACAGACACAAGATCTGCATCTGCAAGCATGTTTATTTTTAGACAATCTAACAAAATAATCTAAAAATAAACAAATTAGAGTCCACGTATTCTGAGCTAAGTAAGATCAATACATAGATCAAAAGAGGGGTTGTGGGGTCATAAGATTATAAAGGTAAGTGAGCTGCCATTTCAGTGACTGACATTATGGTGCTATAGACATACTGTGTAAGAGGCCCTTGATCAAAATCTTCAAAGATGAGGAAGCTGATAGTGATTTGGAGGAGGATGTGTCAGAGCAGGAAGTCAACATGTAGGAAAACTCTGATTGCAGCCCCTCTGATGAAGATGACACTGAAGGGGGAGTGGCAGAAAGAGAGACATTTATTTCGGGAAAAAAATTTGTTGCTCCTCACACTGGAAATCAGCACATGATAGTGTGTAATAGTAGATGCGTTAACACCTAAAAAACAAACTTCCTGCTCTCTGAAACATTAATTAAGGATGAATTATAAATGTATCAATGTCAGATAGGCTATGTATACATTCTTAATGAATTCTGTAGTAAAAAATTTGGTATATAGACTAATTATAAGGGAATTCTTGGCCTGGGTCAAAATTTACCCAGACCATACTGTGAAGGGTTAATAGTGGTAGGATTGTTCCACACCATACACTCATTCCATTAATACCTGTACAAAAACCCTTGAGTTTCTAATTTCTCATTACGCTTGTGTTACCCTAACCCCCTATCACTTCAGTTCCAAATGGCCACATGTTTGAAATAATTACCACATCTGGCACAGGCAAATACACTGAGTCATGTATCTCTCTCATCTTGTCTGTTATCCAAACTGTAGTCAGGTGTAATGTTGAACACTTAAATCCAGGGCTTTATGGAATTGCTGCCTGTTGCAATGATTTGTGTATATAACAACATGTTACTAATGTCTGTCTTGTCCTTTTTGTTAGGTGTATGACACTCCTCCCATGGTGGTTAAGGGGACCTCTGGTGGTCAAGAAATATATGACACCCTAGCAAGTACTGAAAAGAACACGCAGCAGACAGTAAGTCTTTGCACTGAAAAGTTTTTCTGAATGTATGTATGTCACACTTATGGATTATGGCAATCTTGTTACCGTTCTGATGTGGTATCCTGTACAGTATATACTGGAAAACTGCAACATGTCAGAATCAGAGAAAGAATGAAAAAGTCCTGCATTTATCTCTTTAAAAAGAGCAGTGTCAAAATGCAGATTTTTTTTCTTGAAGATGCATATAAGGTACAACTTATCCTAGAAAACCACATCATGAAAGATCATTGTTTAAAACGCAACCTAACAACTCAGTGTAGTCAGACTTAGAGCCAATGTTTCACTGCTTGTTTAACACAGCCTACATTCAATACGAACTGGCTGAATTGTCTCATACAGCACATGCAAGGTGCTGTTCTTCCAACAAGAACAAATTATCTAAGAATACCATCACAAAAATCAGGTAAGATCAGTTTGCAGCAGTACTAGCAGCTCTGTGGTTAGATTAGTAGGTTTATTGTCACCACCTTGATTAGCATGCCAACATTTGATTATCAGCTCTCAACACAAAATAAGTTTGCAGGCGTTAGTTTGTATGTACTTTTAAATTTTATTCATGTCAGTGGCATCAGTACAAACCTTTCAAATATCGCAATCTAAATTCATTCCACATCAATGTAGGCATCAGACAAGTGAGACCATAAAGCACAATGTTCACACATTTTCTCTGTTAGCTCTGTAAAGCAGCCGTGTGGTCCTTGAGAGGCACCATATAAATCAATGTCAAAATCATTATTATTCTTATTATAAGTAGTAATGGTATGAGCAGTTGTAGGTTAAGTAGTAGTAGTACTTTTAGTTTTTTAGTAATTTTTGCATTTTTCTTGTGCATTTTTGAATTGTGATGATGCTATGAATAGAAAAACACATAAAATCAAATCAAATTTTATTTATAGCCCATAATAACAAATCACAAGTGTTCAGAATTAAAAGATGCCAAAAGTTCCCTTTATAAAAATACAGTTGTGTTGCTGACTCAGCAAACTAGGGTGATCTACGACCTCATTTGGCAGCATATTACTAGAAGCATATTATCAGCAGCATATATTGGCTTCTGATGTATATAAATAAAGATAGTGAAAATAATGTTTTCGAATCAACTCATGAGTACCATATTTCATTATATAAATACAAACTGTGTAACAGAATTATTGAAATTTGATTACAACTGATCAGTTTGAAATACAAGCAAATACACAGTTGTCAGTGATCAATAGCCTGAATTTATTACAGACATGATGAGATCCGGGTTGATCTGTCTGCAAAGTCCTAGCAACTAAAACCATTCATCTTAAAAAACAAGTGAGTGACTTTGCTTTAAAGTAAATCAAAAACTTAATGTAATTCAGAATGTTTCTGTCCCACTTTCTCTTTAGGTCTATGACTTCCCCCCATCTGTCAGTAAAGATGTCCCTGATGCCCAGCCAATTAGAGAGGAAACCTACGATGTTCCTCCCCACTTTGCCAAACTCAAACCCCAAGTCCCCGTCCCTCCTAGCCAGTACCGGCACAAAAACCTGAATGACAATGAGCCACCCATTCCAGAGGACGTGTATGATGTCCCGCCCCCCATTTTGACTGAAAAGCATTATCACAGAGATAGGAGCGGGGTGAGCCAGGCCCCACAGAAGATCTATGACATCCCAGCAAGCCTGCGGACTGGAGGTCACCCCATCCAGGATGTCTACGACTTCCCCAGGGAAAGAGAGGAAAGAGGAGGAGAGAGGGGAGATCACTATGTCTACGATGTTCCACCACAGGTAGGTTTTAAGGGCCAGGCCCACATTTCAGAAGAGATGTTAGCAAAAAAATTACTGGTCACCTGCTTTTGAGTTTACAACAGTCTCCTCTGACCCTAATCTATGTTACTGTACTCCCTCAGATTTAATGAAATTACTCAAAGCTTTCTCTGGGTTCATCTTGGATTTTTAAGCTTTTAATTTGCAGGGGGACTTTCAATGATTTATAATGTTATGTCAATTTATCCGTTCTTCCATATTGTAGTTTGTTTTCTATTTGTTTATGAAATTTGGAATCGTTTTTATTCAGGTTTTGTCTTCATATTTTACATCCTAGCTTTTGTTGATTAAATATACACTGCTATCTTAGCTCAAAGGCAGGAAATTGGGAGAAACTGCTCGCTAAGATTCTGTGCATCCTGCCTGGTATCTGTTTTCCAGGTTGTGCGTGATGCCCAGTCTGCCAGTGAGGAGCTGAACATGTCCTTCAAGCGGCTGTCTTCCTCGAGTACTGGAAGTACACGGAGCAATCACTCTGCTTCATCCTTAGACATTGTCTCTGTTCATGACACCTCATCTTCCTCCTCACTTCCTGCTCCTGGCTGCATCTCAGGGAAACCCCTCATCTTGGACCTGGAGCAGGCCATGGAGCGTCTGTCTCGCCTGCAGCAAGCCGTTGAGTCCAGTGTTTCCCTCATGATGTCATTCATCACAGGTAACTGGAGAAGCCCTGCTCTCCTGGAAGGGAACCTTTCAGCCATTCATCAGGCCGCAGACCGGGTGCGTGCCACTGTCCGAGACTTCCTAGAATTTGCCAGGGGGGCTGTGGCAAATGCCTCCCAGGCCACAGACCGCTCTCTGCAGTCTAAACTGGGCCGTCAGGTGGGGAAGATGGAGGAGGTCTTCCAGAGTTTGGTTCAACACAGTCAGAGCTTAGACGCTATTTCCTGGTCACACATGGCACTCACAGCACCGCCACCGGGAGGGGATGATTTAGATCGAATCATCATGACAACACGGGGTATCCCAGATGATGCAAAGCAGCTTGCCTCCTTTCTCCACGGTAATGCTTCTCTGCTCTTCAAACGGAGCAACCGGCAGCAGCAGCAGCTGCCACTTCCTCCAATCCCAGGGGAGATCGGCAGTCACACGACAGGACCAGGTAATGGGAGCTATCAGGGAGGGGATAAGATGAACATACAGTCAAGACCCCTCCCCTCACCACCAAAGTTTACTGCTGGAGAGGAAGAGGAAGGTGTGAACAGGCCATATGAGACCACAGAAGAAGGCTGGATGGAGGATTACGACTATGTGCATCTACAGGTACACACATTTACACACACAGCAAACTTTTGAGGACAATGACTGACACAGTGAATTTGCAACTGTGTTGCTGTGGTTTCCACTATGATAAAAGTTTATTGTTACTACCAACTACCATTGACCATGTAATTTCCGTCATGATTAAAACCATTTATTGCATTATGAAACTCATAGTTTAGCAGTGTGTCAGCGTCTCTGTTACATGATACCCTGCAAATGTGAGGAAGTCTGACACAAACTGTGCCTGTGAACCCATATCTACTGATGGTGGTTATATTAGACAGGTTGCTAAACTTTGTATGGAATAAAAAAAGTTTATATGAGAATATTGATAACTGACATTGATTAAGTTGCGTTCACATCCGAATAAAGAATATAACTTTTTTTTCCTAATTGTCATTAATGAGATTTCAGTTTTCCATTGGTAATTAGAATTTTTAAGCACTCACACCTACACACGCATTAACACAGTAGTTATATAATTTGTCCATTTGTCTGACGTTTCAAGACACATTATGTTTTGGGGTTGTCCGTCCGTCCCATTGTCATGAACGGGATATTTCAGGAATGCCTTTAGGGAATGTCTTCAAGTTTGGTAAAAACATTCACTCTGACTCAAGGATTAACTGGTTTCATTTTTGGCCAAAGGCAACGAATTTCATATACAGCTAAATTCACTTTGACTCATGGATGACTTGATTAGAATTTGGTGGTCTTATTAGTTTTACAATGTATGCGGAACCTGCACTAGATAACATAGGCATAGAACCGCAATGCTGTAATTGTAGTTATTGATCAAAAATAGTTTTTGTTTTAAAAGCTGCGGGTAAAACGTATTTGGTCAACAGCAAGGCAAGAGTGCTTTGAAACAGGTGCAGAAAGTATTGCAAACTATATATGTTTGTGACACAGGCAGTGTGGCCAAGGAATTGCCTTTGCAGTATGAAAGTGACTTAAGTTATAGTTTTGTTGACAAATGTAACATTATGCATGATGTTGTAACATCTTCATGTCTGCCTGAATAACAGAGATATACTCATATAGTCATGCTTTTTACAAAGTGTCTCTGTGAGGGACAAACTCACTCTCCCTAACACACCTATCATGATGAATCAGTATGAAGAGTAACAACGTTTTTTACAAAGTGTGAGGAGATAGTACCTGTGACTGATTTTGCAGTTCCACTTAACACAATTTGAGGGAGACAGAGCAGCACAAGTGGTGTAACTGCTGTCTTTCTGTGTGTTAATGTGTTAGGGAAAGGAAGAGTTTGAGAAAAACCAAAGACAGCTGCTGGAGAAAGGCAACATCATCCGCCACAACAAGACACAACTGGAACAGCAACAGGTATGTGTGTGAACGAGTAAACATAGAAGCTGCTTTAATCATTACTTGGCCACTCAGAAACAAACAAAGTCCACGATAAAATAACAGGTGAATATGATGTTATTATGAATTTTTTATGAGGCCAAAACTATACCTGAAAAAGACAAAAAAGCTACCGGTCTTGATATACATAGTTTGTACTATTTATTTGAAAGTGAATAGGTTGGTTGGTTCAACATTTAAGGGAAACAATGAAGCCAGGGGCTATTCAACCATATGTACAGGGGGAAACATCATTTAAGAATTTACATTTCTTGAAAGTTAAAAATGTTAATATCACATGGACAGTAGTATTCAGATATTTTATAGGTTTTGGTTAGTTGTCTCCTATTTCTCTTGATCATCTTTAGGGTGTTTATACACAATAGATGGAGTCCATCTGTGGTAAATTCACATACTGAATGCATATGTTGTAGAAAGACACATCTGTCTCACAGCTGCAAATCAGAACAAACACTAAGTCTTGAGCTGCCTGCTGGGCTCAGAGACAGGACTGTGTCAAAGCACAGACCAGGGGAAGGTTAGAAACAAAGGAAGAAGTCTGTAACAATCAGGATTCTTCGTATAGTTGGCTGCCAAACTGAGCAATCAAGAGCACCTCAGAAACAGAGGAGACCATGAACCTGATAATCATTCTGACTGAGCTCCAGAGATCATGTGTGAAGATGAAAGAAACTTCCAAAGACACAACCATAACTAACAGTTCACAGAATAGGGGTTTATAAAAAATAATAAACATAATCATGATCAACTGATAAAACTAAAACTGTTTAAATGTCAAGCAATCAATAATCAATAGTTAGGAGTAACAATAGAAATGATTCTGATCAAGAAAGCCTGACAGATTTCAATCTGTAGATAAAAATGCACGGTGTTTTAAGATACCCTCTAATAATGTCATCCAAAGTTATAAAGGATGAAAAGTCACCCAGTAGAGAACACAAACCACTGAAAGTCCTCCCCTCTACCAGATCATATAAAGAAGATGAGAAACTGCATAGTGAGGTTTCTGTCAACGAGCAAAAGTCCTCATCAGTAAGCAAGGTTTCTGATCATATAATGTAATTGAGTTGTTTCTGGAAAATTGAATAATTTACTGAAAGAGACCTTATATTGAGCAGTTCAAATCGGGTGTCGTTATGCAACGGGTAGTCAGGGTGAAGGAGGGTTCAAGACAGTAGAATGCTGAATGTTTCCAAAAGAGATTAAAGCTGTCCACAAAAGCTACATTGCGGGCAGTAGGTGTGGGAACAGAGTATGGTTAACAGCTGTAGGTTTCCAAAGAGATGTAGGAGAGTGACCAGAACTAGTCACTATGTTGCAGAAGAGATTTCAAAAAGAGACTCTTGACTCTCTCACTGTAAAAAACAAGATTATCTTATCTTAAAAGGGCATGAGACCACAGGACCATGTGCTCAAACATAAATTACAGAAACTGAAAAAAAAATGTAAGATATAACAATATATGGGATACAGTTAAACGTTCAGTTAAGGGTGATTCTGGAAAAGTCCAACAGTTGATTAAGTTAAAAATAGTTTGAACTCAATTCTAAAAAGGGAAAGGGAAGGGGACAGGCTTGACAGAGTTATCTGAGCTGGAACAGCGTATCATTGGAAACACAGTGCTGCAAGGTAACACTCAGTTAAGCACCAACCCAAACCTGGTACAGGGCAGGTCAGTCACTGGCTTGGCTTATTTTTTATACACTGCTCATGTTTGTAATCTGGGAATACAAGCACTTACCATCTGTGTAAGGGACAGGGAAAAACAAACTCAGAGCATCAGGATTTGGTCAGGTTCGGACAAAAAAAACTGATCCCTTTCGGGCTCATGTCCTGGTCGGTTAGTTTTCTCTTAGGCTCTGAAAGACAAAAAAATTGGACCTGAGCCGCTTTCTGATCTGGACACCGACCTGGGCGATGTCTGGTGCAGTTGCATCTCGTGGGTCATGTTTTTGTCTTCTCAGTTTTCAAAAGGGTAAAACTGAACGGCATATTTGAAGTAAAATCTGTAGCTTTAATATGTAAACGCCACTGTGTCACAGCTAAAGATGGGAGACTTTTTTTGTAATGTAGTGCTCAAAATGTCCATGTTATTAAAATCTTTAGACAATAAAGAAATTAATAAAAATAATTTATGATGTGTTTTAGTCTTGGAAATGTATTATAAACTGTAAGCCACATACAAGCAATACATTATAAAAAATGTAATTATATGGTCATTTAAATCGCACCATACACCTTTATAATTGAAGATTATTTTTCACAAGCATGTGCAAGTCAAGTTTGCTCTTGAGTGTGCAGAGATTCTATTCCAGATAAGAAAACATTGATGAGTGTCAAAATCTTGGGCAATCTGCGTAAGTAGGTTTTAAGAAGAAATTTCTTCTTAATGGCGGTTGGTGAATGAGGCCCATTGTTTTTGATTAATCAAATATCACTATAAAATGTTCAATTTAGTTGTGGATGCACATCAAAAGTTCCAAGACTCAGTGATTCAGTTCAGAGACATACAGAGCAGAGATAGGCATCTAGTCTTGGCATTTGAGAAGCAGAATCAGAAAATCAAGAATTATCTTCAATATTTAGACATAGCATATTATCAAAAGTGTAGATTTTTTTCAAACAATTGAACAACTGGCTTATCTCATAGATCTAATAATATTACTCTTTCCTCTCCTTTTTCTCCAGAAGAAACAGTTTGAACGATTAGAGCAGGAAGTCAGCCGGCCTATCAACAATGACATGACGGGTTGGGTCCCGCCCCCCCACCATCCTCTGGCCGACCAGCTAGCCCAGAATGGCCCTGGAGGCCTCTCTTCCTCCAAGCTCTGCCACGGCGACCAGCAACTCCTCCTGTTCTACCAGGAGCAGTGTGAGCAGAATGTAACAACGGTGACCAATGCCATCGACGCCTTCTTCACTGCTGTCAACTCCAACCAGCTGCCAAAGATTTTTGTGGCACACAGCAAGTTTGTCATCCTTAGTGCACACAAGTTGGTGTTCATCGGTGACACACTGTCACGTCAGGCCAATTCTCCTGAGGTTAGGTCAAGAGTGGCCCAGAGTAGCAACATCCTCTGCGAGAAACTCAAAGACATTGTGATCAGTACAAAGACAGCGGCACTTCAGTATCCTTCCCCTGGAGCAGCCAGAGACATGACTGAGAGGGTGAGGGAGCTAGCTGGGTATACGCAGCAGTTCAGGGTGGTGCTGGGACAGCTGCTGCTTATGTAGGGGTTGACAGGGGAGAAGAAAAAAAACAATGACACAAAATGAGATGTCCCAGAAACATGGGGTAATAAATGCTCCCTGTAACACGGCGTGGACGACACTGTGTACACCCTTTCAGTGTGAGGTTTGAGACCCTCGACTGGAAGAGGATTTCCATTCCTTCTGTTTCTTACATGAAGTCAGGGAAACCCCGAGACCCTGTCTGGGACTGGGAGGCTGACCTCAAATCCATCCTCTGCTCCCTCCCTATATCGTTTTACACTTTAACCATTCCTCTTTCATCACAGCAAGCATTTTATTCTAGACAAAATAAAAAAAATAAAAATATCATCAGTGGGCTGGGCTAATGGTTGTAAAATAATCATTGTAATTATTAGGGTACATATTTAGTCAGCAATCCAGAAGAATAAAAGTCTACAGAACTGCCAGTGTATAAATATAAATATTCGGCTTTTTTTCAATATGATGAATACATAAATGTAGTTTTTGACACTATCGATAATAATTATATAATAATATTGCTATACCATTGATTATGGCTCTGATTCTTGATCCTTGTATCTTTATTGTTATTGACATGTTATTTCCAGATGCTAAGGAGATATGTTGTAATACCTTTATGCTCTTCCATCCCTGACAAAGGCACACTTTTCAAGAAAACACTGGAGCACACAGCCATCTTTAAAGTTCACCTGATGAAAATCTGACAGCTCTTCATGTTGCCATGTTGCCTCAGAGTTTGAGCAAGGTGTCAACATTAAGTCCACCAGTGCAGGCAACCCTGCTGCCAAAAGATTTCAACATAACTGTACAGTTCCATTACTGTAGTTATTAAAGATTATCTCAGTGATATACTTTTTTTGTAAATCTATATGTTGGTTGTTTTGTAAGAGGCATGTATCAGAGAAAAAGCGTGTAAAGGGTTAACGTTAAACAAATGAAATTAAACCATTTTTTTTTCTTCTTTTCTCTGACATTGATTATTTTGATGTATGTTCAGTCTGGAATGAAAACCAGTGAAAAATGTTTGGTCCATGTACAGAAGAAGTTTTACATTAAACATAGATTCAAGATCACAGAAAACCTGCAACTAAATTGGGTTTCATGTTTGATTGTAAAATTCGAGGAGTAGAAACACAATCAGCAATTTTTCAAACAAACCATATGGTCAGTAAGTTATTTTGCACCAACGCATCTTGGTTATGCTGAGCTTTTTTTAATGTACCCTCTACCAAATTAAGTGAGTCGCATCATTGATATTTACCGTACTACGGTAAGCGAATTGCGTCATTTCCTGGTTTCCTGCAGCTGATGGTGGTCGCTCTCTCTGATAGTATATCCGTCATGCATGCGTTTTTTTATGGGAGATTTAAAAGTTTTTCTCAAACCAAATCCTGCGTTTGTGCCTAAGGTTTTTAACTCGGCATTATCATATCGCCCTATTGAACTGTCAGCGTTCCATCCTCCACCGTTCTCCACTCTGGAGCAGGGACGGCTGAATGTGCTCTGTGCATTGCGCACTTACAGTATGTGGACCGGACATCTGGCTACAGGAAATCAGACCAGCTGCGTCATGGCCACTGTTCCAGGGCGTGCCTGTTGAAGAGATATGTGAGGCAGCCAGCTGGCTGCAACGCCTCATACCTTCACCAGATTTTATAATCTGGATGTTACTGTACCTACATGGTCTCACACAGTACTGAGCGTGGGGTCAGTCACAAATCTTCCTGTCTGACTGACTGATTGATTCGTTAGTTATTGGTCTTCGAGGTAAGCTTCTGGCAATGCGGGAGTCGCTATTTCCCATAGTAAGAGATAGTGAGTGACCCTGGGTCATTGCAGTACACACGTGGGTTAACCCCCCCCTACACAATATTAATACTAATAATTAATATATAGTTGTTACTAATAATGTATGTATTAATATATATTATTATTTTTTTAGTAAGCCTTTACCAAAAGCACTGCAATTAATGAGGATTATACATTCATTCATGTGATGCTTGATGGTATATGTTGAACATATTGTACAGGGAAAGAACAAGGTGTTGAGTCAAAACTTTATTTACATACAGCACAAATATTGTACAAACACAACTGGCCTATCCAGTGAAAAACTCAGGTGAAGCTTGAAATGTCTCTTTGCAGCCTCTGGGTCATAAGTTCTTTGCGGGACTCTGAATCTTCTCCAGTGTGTAGACGTCTGTGGTGTTTAGCTGTGAGATCCAGTGTAGCTTCTAGTCTTATTTGAAGTGTGGCACACAGGTCGGTGAGCTCCTGGCTGTGGAAGGATGGATCCATGTCATCTGTCCCGCTTCAATCAGCTGTAAACACAATCAGTACAATTAGCATAGTTCAATGACAACATACACCTATACATGTAACTGGAAAAAATGATCTAATGAATCTAACCTTACCCTCTTTCTTCTCTGTCGACTCCTGAACTTCTCAATGCTGCTGCAAGAGCTGCAAGGTCCGGTTGGATGTACGGGAAGCTCCTTCATAGTGCTCATAGTGTCTTAGTACATCATAGCTGGCAGCTAGAAAACAAGATGAGTAACATGAGTTTATTATAAATAAATGGAAATAGCCTTGCTGTTGGAAGATCCACAGCAGAAAAACACAATTCCTAAACAGTTACATACAATGGCATCATTTTCCGCAATGCAAATCCGGACTTTCAGCGAGTCTCTAACTAATGTGCAGTGACTGCCTCGTTGTGTGCGGGAATCAGGCTGTGAAAACACAATGATGAAATGGATCAGATTGAGTAAACCTGGAGAATGTTTTTTAAACAGCACAGCACGTCTCTTCTTTAATCTTACCCTCGCTCCAGTTCGGAGATTTTCTCACAAAAATACAACCGGAGAAAAAGTCAAGTTTATGAAAAACAAAACAAGAAAAAACTGTTAAATTTAAGCAGTTCAATTAGGAGAGACTTGATTTCCAATTTACAATATTTATTTAGTAAACACACAAGAATATGAATGTGTACAGTCTGTGGCATTTAGACCCCTGTGAGATGTCATCAAGATTTGAAGGGGGTGGAGCAGAGCATCGAATAGGAATACCTCCCGGGGTCTAGACACTGGTGAAGGTTCATCAGTCAAACGATAGTTTTGGATGGCCCATATTCGTGAGAATTGTCCTATTGGACTTCGCCAATTGTGACATCCTCTGCCCTTAACCCTCAACAAGAGTAAGGAAAAACTACAAAACCTTCTTAAAAGGAAAAACGTAGAAACCTCAGGAAGAGCCGCATGCGAGGGATCCCTCTTCCAGGACGGACAGAAGTGCAATGGATGCCACGAGTAATAGGTATATATATATATGCTGCTTTTTTAGTCCGCGATCAGCTCCCACCGTGATCGGGTGCCGCTGTAACCCCGATCCACTGACACTGACAGTATTGGGATCCGTCATCAAGGTCCATGATCGCTGCCAGCATGATGTGAGATTAGCGTATAATCAGTTGAGGTTGATGAATATTCTACTGGAGACTGGAGGAGATTGGGGTGGAGGAGGGGTTATGCGCGTCACTGAAGGTTGCCTGACTGCGGAAGAGAAGAGAAGGGATTTTTAAAGTTTGACAGGTGCTGAATGATTGGCTGAAGAGCCCGCGCCAGACCTGATTGGACATTTAGTAACACCCACAATCAGCTGATCACTTTGCAGGTTAAGTGCTCCGTACGATCAGCTGATCGTCTGCTGCTTAAGTCTTCCTCACTGAACTTGCGCTAAGCTTCATTTCAATTAGGAGAGACTTGATTTCCAATTTACAATATTTATTTTGCAAACACACAAGAATATGAATGTTTACAGTCTGTGGCATTAAGGCCCCTGTGAGATGTCATCAGGATTAGAAGGGAGTGGAGCAGAGCATCGAACAGCAATACCCCCAAAAGAATAAGACGAAGAAAGTAGATCAGGGGAAGTGAGATAATGATAAGTCTTACCTCGTGTTGTAGTATTCTGGCGAAGTAATACATGCTTTGGTAAACAGACAATCGTTATAACATTTATCTAATAGAAATATAGAGATGACTCGTTAGAGTGCACCTGCAACCCGAGTGATAATTATATGAGACGAAGGTCTGGAGACCAACAGTAAAAGATCATATGTGCAGGTATTATTATGGGATCTAAAATGTAGAACATAACTAAAGGTTATCAGACATAAGTAAGTTAGGTCCAAGGCTAGATTATAAAATGCTAACAGAATTATATCTCAGTAAAGCAACCGCAACCAGAATTTAGGTTGCTTGATACAAAAAGAAAGGTCCGCTGGACCAGAAGTGGATGTCGTGGTGAGTGCAGAGTCTAAATGTGGAACTTAATAAACGGTCAGCAAGGACCAAACTTAAATAAAAGGTTGTTTGACCAAAATGAAATTAAGGTCCAAGACCAAATGAAATAAAATCAACAGAAATGCAAATCGATACGACCACCGTAACAGAAATTAAGTCGCATGACAAACAGAAATTAAAACGGCTCGGCACACCGCCAAAAGAAATTAAGTGGCATGGCAAACTTAAATGAAGGTCCACTGGACCGAGTTAAAGCCATGGTGAGTGCAAGATGTAGAACTTAATAAACGGTCAGCAAGGACCAAACTTAAATAAAAGGTAATTTGACCAAAATGAAATTAAGGTCCAAGACCAAATGAAATAAAATATCAACAGAAATGTAAAACGGTACGACCACTGTAACAGAAATTAAGTCGCATGACAAACAGAAATTAAAATGGCTCGGCACAACGCCAAAAGAAATTAAGTGGCATGGCAAACTTAAATGAAGGTCCACTGACCGAGTTAAGCCATGGTGAGTGCAAGATGTAAACTTAAAAAACGGTCAGCAAGGACCAAACTTAAATAAAAGGTAATTTGACCAAAATGAAATTAAGGTCCAAGACCAAATGAAATAAAATATCAACAGAAATGTAAAACGGTACGACCACTGTAACAGAAATTAAGTCGCATGACAAACAGAAATTAAAACGGCTCGGCACAACGCCAAAAGAAATTAAGTGGCATGGCAAACTTAAATGAAGGTCCACTGACCGAGTTAAGCCATGGTGAGTGCAAGATGTAAACTTAAAAAACGGTCAGCGAGGACCAAACATAAATAAAAAGGTCTTTTGACCAACGAAATTAAGGTCCAAGACCAACAGAAATTACATGTCAACAGAAATGCAAATCGGCACGGCCACCGTAACAGAAATTAAGTCATATGACAAACTTAAAATAAGTTCCGCTGGACCTAAAGTAAAATACAGGGTGCACATACGCCGCCAAGGGGACTAGATGGCAGGGCGTTTCATAGTAGCCTACGTTTCAAAACACTCTCAAATGGAGAGAAAATCACGAGAAGTTGGCTTGTTTACTCGCAACAAAGCAAAGCTGTGAAGATTTTCTCAATACTTGAATGTGTGTGTTTGTTCTACATAGTGTGTTTACAAAGTAAAGTAAAATTGTGTGAATTTTCTGCTTCTAAATCTTTGCTTTATTGAAGAAGATTGCTAACTTGTATACGTCTGCTATTAGTTTGTATTTATGGATGACTATTTAATTTCTACGAAGATTTTGCACATCCCAATACTTGTGTATGTATTTTTTGGCTGTTCTGTGTACTGTGTTTACAAAATATATTTTCCTTTTTCGTTGTAATAAAATGTTTAACTGGGGGGGGGGGCATCATAAAGGAGTTATGCTTAGGGCACCAAAATGGCTAGCAGCGGCCGTGATCCCCCTCCACTCTGCTCTCACTTGAACTAATAAACACTCATCACTAGTTATCAGGACCTGATCAGAACATGAATTACTTAATATTATTGAATTCGCTCCAGAGTTTATGAGTCTGCATTACCGTCATGAAAAAGACTCAACATTTTGTGCTCGGTATACCACGCGACGCTCACAGTGTAAAATGAGCTGAGCGGCATAGATTCATGTGTTTACCCATTAAACAGGTAACCCTAGCAGCCATCTCAGAAATTGGCTGAGAATTTGGCAGCTCATTGGTGCACTGCACCTGAAGTCAGACGAGTAATTCCCACCGTCGCCAGAGGATATTTTTGAAACTAACAGTTATATCTGCTTTAGGAAGCCGAGCACCTTGACCTGCAAGCTTACTCATTTATTTGCTTTGTCGGCCACCTAAGTCTTATTATTGAATATTGAATATTTATTTATTTAAGCTTTGGAAGACACATTGAGGGATTAGACCCTCATTTACAATGGTGCCGAGGGTACAATAAAAAAGTTGATACATTAAAAGTTAATACATTGAATAAATAGGAATGAAATAAATATGCATATATATATATATATACACAGTAATACGAGGTATAAAACAATTTGTCAATAAAATACTATGGCCAAGTCAACTAGCAGTTACAGTCACTGCAGGAGAAGTCAGCTGTACATTAAGTCTCGTAGTTAGAGATACAGGACTGCAGAGCGGTCGGAATCATTGCTTATCTCCTGAATATGTAGGATCCGGGATGGTATATATCGCCTGGACAGACTGACCGGGATGAGAATCCAGAGAAATCAGGTTGTGTAGGAGTTGCTGGAATTGCATTATGTGAACATAAGCGTGCGACACTCGAGGAAGTTACTGTTTTTGTTAATTTTAAGATTACAGCAAAAGAGGCAGCACCGGCATGTAGTTTGTCTGTATGGCCCATAAATTGAGTACGGCGTGACAAGCCGGTATGTTTCTAACATTCACTGATGCGAGAATTTGATGGGTTTCACAACCAGTATTTATTTATTTTTATATGTCCGCACGGACGTTTTGCATTTTTTTCTTTGTCGGATTGGCCCGCTGATTTTACGCCACGAGACACGCAAGGTGAGCTTCTCCACCTTCTGTTACACTGCCCCTGTCGTTCAGTGCAATTGCATCTGCGTTCGCGTAGCATTCATTTCTGAGGAAGTGCACGACAGACGCTCCAAATGGGCTCAGGATATATACGAGACAGCCATCAGGTGCACGCGCACCCGTACTCAATTAGAGGAGATGCAATTCGGCCAGTTCAGGTGTGTATTGCATGCTTTAACACGGCGCGGTTTTATGATTCTGAAAAAATACACAGCTCCTGTGTCTCAGATTAGATCGGTGAATACGCCAATGCGTCGGGTTGTTGACTCTCCCGACGAAGCAGATTGTGTTGTGGTTTAAAATGCTGAAGCACGAGGAACAGCTGATCTACGTCTCTGTTTGGACGCGGGACGCACTCGCTGAGTGCGCATCAAGCAGTGCTGCGGCGTGCGAGGGTTTTAGACGAGTGTCAATGTTCTGCGCGGTTAGGACCGGGGACTGCAGAGTGGTCCGCAGATTATTATTTAAAGCTAAAGTGGTTGCAGGAGTGTTTAAAAAGGACGATGTAATACTAATGTTCGGGAGGGGCTTTAGAAGAGGTCGCTTGTTGAAACTTTTGCGACCGCGAACAGATGCGGTGGGGGACCCGCTGAGGGACCCGCTGGGGACCCACTGGATCGTGCTCCAAGCTGCGATCCGGCTGAATCAATTGACGGTTTACTTGAACCGCTGGGTCACGGAGCCGAGAAGGAGGCCGGCCTGAAGCCGCATGATGCCGCAATGTTGAAGCTGAGCGAAGAGGAAGTCGGCCTCCCTGTGGGAGACTCGTCAGGTTCGCTCGGCGGAAGCTCCTACACTGACGATCCGTAAATTGAATGAATCTTTGAATGCTGGGTCCGAACCTCTTGGGAAATAATCAGTCAGGATCCGACATTGAGATGTGAATTAGCTACAGCTTCAATTATGCGCGTCACTGAAGGACGCCTGACTGCGGAAGATAGATAGATAGATTACTTTATTCATCCCCGAAGGGAAATTAAGTCGTCATAGCAGCAGGTATATTTTAATACAATAAAATACAATACAATAGAATAAAAAATTAAAAATATTGAGGTAGAAAGAATAAAAACAGAAACACAAGATAAATAGGTAGATAAGGTGCAGTGGCAAGATGATGGTAATAATACTGATGATATGATGGTAATGTTATTGTTAGACAGTATATAAAAATAGTACAGTATATATAGTATATTATATAACATAATATACATTTATATATGATAGTAATTATACCAATATAATAGCAGTATATACACTTGTATATGGAGCGGAGTGTTGTACAGCTGCCAGAAACTGGTGCTTCAAGAACATTTATTTTATAGCTAGCTGTGTTGTTATTAAACAAGAAGTTAATGTTGGCATAGCCTTCAACTAACTACAGTTCAGATCACAAAGTATCCAATAGATGGCAACATAAGCCAAGGATTGTTCCTTAGTCTACATATTTTACAGTATTTGTGGACAGTTAAGTAATGTACTTCAGTACAAGTCAGAGTTACTTTTACTTTACCTGATAATTGCTACTTTGAGGTAGGGGTGCAACGATTAGTCGACGTCGTCGACAAAAATCGATGACCAAAATAGTCGCCGACGAATTTACCCGTCGATGATTCGTTGGTGACGTCATAGCGCGTGTTTCTCGTGCCGCGCAGCGGAACTAATCGGCGTTTTACCGGAGGTGCTGATGGAAGTACCTGAGGAGTGAGCCATCTCGCTTCCTTCCTATCTCTGAAAGTCGCGCATGTGCAATACCGACGAAACATGGACCAATGTCGGCGTCCGCTGCCGCGCGCAGTCGCGCACCAGGAAGTAAAAAGTTCGGGAGAACTTCACTCTTGACATGGCCCGAGAAAATCTACCTGCAGTATTTGTGCGGCGGACCTGCTCTGCATGGAAGCAAGACACGCGCATGTGAGGAGGAGGAGGCACGTGTGATTTCGTAACGGAGACGATGCGGACTCGCCTCTGTCAGATGTTATATATACACGTATATATCTGCGCGCAGGATTCTAGCATCCATTACAAAAATATGGTTTAAACTTTTTATTAACGAGTTTAAAAGCGTTATGTTGCCTGACAAACGTCTTGTTTTAATCACAATTATTTAGTCAGAAGAAGACTGTAGTTTCGTTTGTTGATGTTTTTATTGCTGTTACTTTCCCTGTCATTTTTGTTATCAGGAAAAATGAATACTTTGCCTGTCCTTGCTTTTAAATGGAAAAAAACTTGATTTGTCTTTGCTTTTGTGTCAACAGTACCCTTATATGAAACAAAGTTTATTAAAAGACATTTTTTTTTAATGAAGTATCAATATTTATTGCCTTTATTTTCAGTCATCACATGCCTCGAACAACCTCAAGCTAAATTTAAAAGCTGCTTGCTAAATAAGAGCAATTGAGAATTTGTGTCATTCATAATCCGATTAGTCGATTAATCGTTTCAATAATCGGTGACTAATCGACTATCAGAATAGTCGTTAGTTGCAGCCCTACTTTGAGGGAGTGTGAGGGAGCACCACACAGCAGGTTTGTGTTCTCACAGCCCTTGGCTGTGATTGGTCCGCTAACGACATAATTTCCTCAAGATGTCATTTCCGGATTTCACATTTCCGGTCCTCAAACTTCCTGTTTCTTTCCCTATATCACAATAAACCCAAACACAACTACGATTGATGTGAGAAAGTGTGTTGAGCCAGCAGAGTTGTTCCGCTGATGGTGGCTGGTTAGAACACTAACGGCATGTGTGTACGGTCACATACGGTTATAAGGCTGTGTCATAACGGCGCTAGCGTGATAGCCACTGTGCTAACTGCAGTGGTAACAGCGCTAAAACCCGCTGTCACGACTTTAATTCCACAGCTATCATGACACTGTTTCTCAAATACCGTCAGGTTAGAAGCAAACACTGGGTAATAGTAAGTATCGGGAGTCCCTGCTGACTGTGTGTGGAAGCTGGAGGGGGGGAGCTAGCTGCCTCCGTGTAGCTTCAAGCTGTGGAATTAGCAACACAGTTCGGAAACAAGACCGGGGAAACGCTGCGCTAAGAAACGATAACATCAGCATTTTGACCCCCTGGGTGTCACTTTATTTAGCTCTGTTAGATCCCATCGTTCACTGTGTGTGGGGGAAGCCGGGAGCAGGAAAATAAACACATGTGGACTTCTTCTCGAACATAGAGGTAGGCTTCTCTAAGCTCGTCTTCCGTTGGGCCACCTACTGTTTAGCGATGAATTGTTTTCAGACGTACAGTCGTCGGAGAAGCAAAAATCAAAAAGAGTCCGTGGGATCCGTGAGTCCCTCCGCACGCCAGGGAGAAGCATAATGGAGCCTTTACGGGGTTCAGCATCTTCCCGGTTGGATGACGACCACTCTATCACTCAGCCACAGCAACCCTATGGCAAATATTCAAGAGTTTATTGTCATATGCACAACAATTACATTTAGCAGTCGTTGGCAATGAAATGCTTGGGTCACAGGCTCTCTTGTAGCAATGCTCAGAATATTACACAAGCAAAACAATATCGAATAAAATAAAAACAGAATAGAATATCAAAAATTTATATATATATATATATATATATAAAACATACACCTAAAGAAAAAAAATTGCAAATATGCTAAGGTTAAGAGTTAGTGGAGTTATGGCAGATTGAAGGAGTTTTAAAGTCTTATGGCTAAACAAATGGCAGCAGGCTCAACTGTTTATGGCTGGGGGGAAAAGGGTCTTTAATGATCCGGTTGGCCTTCTTCCTACACCGGTGGTGTAGAGGTCAACCATGGATGGCAGCTCCGTCATGGTGATGTGCTGAGCAGACCTCACCACCCTCTGGAGAGCCTTACGCTTCAGGGCGGAACTAGGCGGTGATGCAGCCGGTCAGATACTCTCTACGGTGCACCTGTAGAAATTGCAGAGAATCCTGGAATCCATGTTGTGCCTCAGCAGCGGAAGACGAGCCTCTGTCTTACCGTCTTCCTCGTGGAGTCTGTGTCATCACTGATTTGAACACTGAGGAACCTGAAGCTGCTGACTCTCTCCACCGTAGTCCCATTGATGGAGAGGGGGGCATTGTTCTACCACCAAGATGTCAGGGCTCTGACCTCCTCTCTGTAGGCCTTCTCATCGTCGCCAGTGATCAGGCTTATGACTGTCGTGTCATCAGCAAATTTTATGATGGTGTTGGAGCTGTGGGTGGCCACACAGTCATGCATGTACAGGGAGTAGTGGAGGAGTGAGGTATGCAGCCCTGGGGCGCACCGGTGTTGAGAGTCAGGGTGGAGTCGGTGCATAACGGTGCATCCCTAGTCAGTATATTCAGTGTGCACTTCATGGGATGGTACTTCGTTACCCCTCAGACGTTACTTTCTCTTTTTCTAGCGACATGTCCATTTCCAGAATTTCCATTTCCATTTCATGCTCCCTGCCTTTAAAAAAGGATGTTAAGCATTTTGCGGATTATCCAATAAATTGCCATGAACGATGGTTCAATGTTGTTCCTTGTCACACACTATCATAAGGAAGTATTTTAATTTGTCCAATATTTTGTTTATTGTCAGAAAATTAAATAATAATTAAATAACAAAATTAACAGCACAAACCTCAACCACTATTTTGTACATAATGTATAAAAAAAGACATATACTGTGTGAGCTATTCCTACTACAGAACTCTACATACAGTGACTGAGAAAATCCCTATAAATAACAACAAAGAGTAAAACAAATTGTGTTGCTTTGATTGGAAAAGTCACAACGAAAGTGGAAGGAAGGTTCTTTTATTTCCTTTGTTAGAGCTGATATCTCTCACAAAGGAATATGATGTATGCCTTTGTCCAGGTGACAGATTATTGAGGTCAAATCCCACCAGGAGATGTCAACATAACACCACAAACATTGTAAGGCCAGAACAAGACTGCAAGTAAACAACACAGCTGCTCATTGGCATAATGGTATGATCCCAGACGAGCCCCATAGTGCCTTTCCACATGCAGGTATGTCATAGATGAGATACACAGTCTTTCTGTAAAAATTGTAAATTTTTGTACAACATTAAGTTTGTGTTTACATCCATTTCCAGCCAAGATCGGCAGACGTAGCACGGCTGATTACTACCAGGTCTCACATAGTAACAAAGGGTTTTTGAATTGAATCATTGAATTTAGATCGAATAAATCTTTAGTTTATTTAAATCCCTTCTTAAAGCGTGCAATCTTTATTTTTATCAAAGCTTTTAGCAATGATTGATGTTCGCTCTTTTAAGACTGACAATTCCCATTCATTTATTTTCAAGATTTTTTTCTCATTTCATCAACCTGTCTAATGTTACTTCTAAAAGCCACATTGTAACATTTAAAAAAAAAATGTTCCCTTAAATTCCTACATTTTTCCTACAGAGACATGTAAAAATCTCTGCTGTGAAATTTTTTGCTACAAGTGCCATTTAATATCATAGATTAGCAGTCAAAACATTAATTCATGTACCTAGGACAGACACAATGTTCCTTAAAATAGAACCTTTATTATATAAAATGCTTCTGATACAAAAAAAAACGGTCACAAGAGAAAAATAGACACAAACAATTTGCTGAGAGAACAAAAACAGTGTCTAAGGAGTTTCGCTGACAGTGGCTTGATTTGGTGCCTATACACCCCTTAAAAATGGGCTGCTTGGAGCCAAACACATGCATGTGTGCGCGCGCACACAGATTGCTCTTATCTCTCAACAGTCAAATTACATTGAAATCTTTGTCCTAGAGGAGGTTTTGTTCTATATGTTCCCGCTGTTTTGGTGTAGTATCTTGAGCTGATATTTACTATGTGCTGGAGTGACAGCAGGCTGAATATAAAAACATTCAAAGCCTAAATCTAAACTTGAAACAATTAACTGTGAAGATGAACAATTAGTTAGTAAATGATACAATCTGTACAGTGACTTTGATGATGTGGTCCCAGTCTTGTTTTTATAGAAAAAAAACAAAAAAATATCTAAATCAAGTAAATGTTGCTTTCTACTTCCATCACATCAACATATCAGTTCGGTCTACCAGTTTGAATGTTGGCATGATATAAATGATAAATATCTTTTTTAATATCTGAAAGATGTGTGTTCAAACCACAGCAAGGTGTTTTGTTTTTTGGTTTTCAAGAGGAATTGAAAACCAAAATGGTTTATTCCCTTAAGCATCATGTTGCCTCTTCATTTATCAGATCATAAGACTAAGTACCAGAAGAACCTCACGTGAATGTGCAGTGGTTGTTCAGAAATCTTGCGGCAAAAATTGCAGTCAGGCCAAAGGTATTAACTGTGCTGTCTAACAGATTATAAAACAGCTTTTATTGCATACTTTACACAGAGACTGGCCAGGTGTGTTAAGGTGTGTAAGTAAAAAGGGTTTGAACTTCTTTTTTGTAGGTGGATTCATCCAGTGACCGCTATGAGCAGAATAGCTGACAACAAGGGAAATACCTTGTGGCGGGGAGGAAAAAAAGCTGGCTGGAGGGTATAGACCCCACCAGGGCTGGCATGGGTTACCTACCCATACTGGCGGGATCCAATATGACTTGGTATTCGGAGAAACAAACTAATGGCTACAAAAGCAACTAAACGAAAAATACACCCAGAGTCAGTGAGAGTTGGGGCGGAAGACGACTCACAACAAAGATGAAGACAAGCACAATTCAAGAAGCTAACATGACAGAATCAGACAATAAGCTCCAGGTGTGTCCCTGTGGCTGGAGGAAAATAATATCTGCCAAGGGCCTAAAAATACACCAAAGAAAGAAGTGCTTGATCGAAAGAGCGCATTACTTTCTAAGAAGTCAATCAAGTCAGTCGAGAGCGACCTGACTCAACCCAAAGTTCGCAGTACATCAGTCCCCCTGTATCTCAGGAGGTTATCTCAAGCAACAAGGTAGAAGAAACCTTTACCAACCAAATGTAACCTGACCTGGAGCATCAGAAAAAGCCAAATGGGAGCCCATCAATGCAGACCTAAGCACTATCCTGGAAAAGATAAAGGACAAAGTTGAGACAAAACTTGAAAGGATGGGTAACGTCATTTATAACTTCAGAACGGAACATGTTGGAGTGACACAGAAAGAACGGATAACACCAACAATGGAAACCAAGTCTAGAAGGAAGCTGGAAATAGAACATAAGGTACAAGAGAAGAGGCAGCTTAAAAAGCATTGGAAGAAAGCATCAGAGGAGCAGAAGGAGGGAATTAACATACTGCGGCAGAACATCAAGAGCCGACTGACAACCTTAAGGCGGGCAGAGCGCCTAAGAACAGCTCGGAAAAGAAAACAACGACAAAGAACCCGTTTCTTTCAAGACCCCATCATGTTCGTGAATGTCCTCTTCACTGCAAAGAAGGGAGGAACCCTGAGGACCTCAAAGCAGGACATAGAGGAGCACCTGGACTGATTACCCTTTGACCCAGGCAGACATGATCCGATAGATATTTTAATGATATCCCACCTATTGAGCAGCCAAATGGATGTGAGCCCTCCGAAATGGAAAGAAGTGGAGAGCACAGTGCGGCGGGCAAGAGCATCATCAGCCCCAGGCCCCAACAGTGTCCTGTACAGGGTATAAAAAAATGCTCCTAATGTTCTACGCTTCTTGAAGAAATTAATGTTTGGCATGGGTGAAGCCAAAAAGTACCCAAGTCTTGGCGCAGAGCTGAATGAGTACTGATACCAAAAGAGGAGGAATCCTCAATCAGCCAATTTCGACCCATCAGTCTCTTCAATGTAGAAGGCCAGGTCTTCTTTATTTTCATAGCCCAAAGGCTGACACGAAAAAGCTATCTGGTGAAAAACAAGCTGGTGGATACAACGGTTACAAAAGCGGGAATTCCATGGTTCTCTGGATGTTTAGAACACACTAGCATGATCTGGTAACAAATCCAATCAGCCAAAAGTGAGAAGAGAGATCTAATCGTCATCTTCCTAGATCTCACTAATGCATTCGGGTCAGTACCACCGTGTCCTCTGGGCTGCTTCCGGCTTCTTAGAAGTACCAGAAACCATCACAAATTTGTTTAAAGCCTACTTGGAAGATCTGCAATTCTGCTTCACACCAGATTTTACCACCATATGGCAGCGTATCCAAGTGGGCAGCATGTTTGGCTGCACTATCTCCCCACTAGATTTCACTGGGGCTAGAGAGGTGATTATTAGAGCTTCAAAATGGGTAGTAGGTGCCAAGCGACAACAGTCTGGGGTTCTGATTAACACCAATCATGGCCTACACGGTTGCGAGGGAAACTTGATGACAACATCACATGGGCCAGAATGAGTATCAATCCATCAAACTCAAGAAGCATCTCAATAAGCAAATGTAAGAGATCACACCATAGGTTCTACATCAATGGAGAACCCTTTCCAACAGTGTCTGAGAAACCAATAAAAAGCCATGCTATGATGTAAGCCTCAAAGACTGCGAGCAGGTCCAGCAACTGAAGCAGGATGTCAACAAAGGTCTTAAGAATATCGACCAGTCCATACTTCCTAGTAAGTTAAAGCTCTGGTGCTTAGAGTTTGGCCATTCCCCCGAATGATGTGGCCACATACAGTAGTTGTGATCCTATCACAGAAGTTGAGAACATGGAGAGGATGATCAATTCCTATGTGAGAAATGAGCAACATCGGCCTGTATGGACAGGTCGTTCCTCATTGTCGAGCTGCCTATCTCAAGTTTGGTAGAAGAGTTTAAATGCACCAAAACAAGGCTGGAGTTGACTCTCTCAGAGTCCTGAGACAAATCTATACAGGCTGTTGGACCATCCTTGACAACAGGACAGAAATTGACACCAAAAGATGCAACTCAACAAGCAAAAGCAGCACTCGAACACGCTGACATTGTGGGCCACTTTCAACGGGGAAGAGGTTGTTTGGGCCTAGGTCAGAGGAGACCCCTGTGCAACAAGGCAACTCCTTCAGAGCGGGGAAGATGATAGTACTGGAAATCAGGCAGTAAGTAGAGGCAGCAAGATATGCAAAGGCTGTCACTCAAGCAAGACAGGGGCAGGGACTAGACCCGAAACACCTGATGACACTAAGGTACACAACTGAGGATGTGTCCAGAACATTTGCTTGTGGTCACTAACGTTTGATTACATCAACTGGCAGTAGGCATTAATCAGTGTGGCAGAACATGCATTACATATTTTTCATCTGGTCCTATGTTCAAAAAAGGTAAAGTCTTTAGTTTTAAAAGGCATAGGGGCAATTATCTACTGAGCAACATGGCTTCATAATACTGCCATACAAGCCAGTAGCCAGTCAGATTTATCTTTAGCCTCAGTATACCCTCAAGTTTGGCCTGTATAATTGATAACAAGCCCATAACTGCATGGGGCTAAGATGCACAGTTATGCCCCTAAATTGTGCAGACGACCTTCAAACGTACAAGGGATAGTCAACATGTCGTCCTATATTCTCAATGTTGTATGATCAAGACCCAAAGTTATTTGATAGACATCAGGGTTGAATTATCTGAAAGCGCACTGAAACCTTCAATCACTTTTTTGAACTACTCCCAGTAAAATGTCTCAACAGTCTTTCAACCTTTCACTTTACTATTTCCAAAAAAATATAAGCATTGAGAGTGACATAGAAACATACATAATGAACGACACACAAAAGAAAATACAAATAAATGTTGATATAAAAATAATTTGTTATTAACTGTAAAATAGCTTCAAGAGATACTGCCAGTATGGAAGTGGGCTTTCTGTGAAATTATATGTTATAGTAACTGGGATAGAATGTACACAATAGCAGCAAACATACTTATGGTAAACAGAATGATGAGAGTGAAGAAAAGTTGATGGAAGAGGTTCAGATTCACAATGAAAAGCATCCATCCTTCACTCATAACACATATGTTCAATAGCTGTACATGTTGATATTAATTTGGTATATTGTTGTCATGTAGTCATTTCATGAGACTGAAGGCAGATGTCTTAGTTGGCATGAGAAAGATCTACCAATTCAAAAGACCCGATATTGAACTATATAGAATTCCCAATTTGAAATGATGAGAGACCCAATTTAAAAATAATGTACAAGATATTTCACACTTGGATATTGGCTCTGATCTATCCACCCACTCATCCATTCATAATTCTACACATTTATTCAGTCATCATCTATATAGGTTATCTAATATCCTATGATAAGCAAAAGTCTTGTATGTTGTCCTCTAATCCATCTATCCCCAGCTTGTTTTCTCAGCCAGAGTGGATCAGCCAGCATGAACAAAATAGCAAAATAATTCCTCTATAATCTTTTTTTGTTCAATTATTTCAAATCCTTTATACAGTCATGTTGTTGGTCTGCCAAAAAGGATGCTTTGAGGAAGGAGAAGACAAATGGCAGGAAGTTAGAAGTGGGGGTGCAAGGTTTCCATCCTTTTGCTTGTTCTTATTTTATAACATGTGGCATTGGACCTATGGTTTCCAGACAACAGCAGTGCCTTTTGATGACTCTCTAAGTCAGTGATTTTAGGGGAGGCCAGGAGTTGGGCTCAAATTTGGACAGAGGGAAGGCTTGACATTTTGTTTCCCAGCAAATCAAATTTTTCTTATTATGGAGGAGTGAAAATTAAAGTGGGAACTGCTCGCTGTTTATAACCACCATCTCCTTTTGGTGTTCTTTAGAAAGGAAAGAGGACCTTGAACCTTCGGCCACCAGTGAGAGAATGTTAGAGCAGAGCACATGGGAGACAAACTGATCAAATGATGGTCACCCTGAGAGCTCCAGGAAGACTGGAATAATGATATGAACAAATGGGGACATAGGAACCTTGAACAAGGCACTAAAGCCTAAGCAGTTGAGATAAAACAGCATGTGTGAGCCACTCAGGGCTAAGGTTGGCACATTAGTTCTTTCCCAGTGGGCCAGACAAGGCTACTTCTGAATGAGGCAAGCATACTCTGTCCTTTCCTTCCTCTTGGGCTGTTAGAGGGTCACAAGGAGTCGGTGCAGGGTGAGGGAGGAGGGGGGCAGAGGTGAAAGTAGGAGTGCTCTGTGGAAGGGGATGGGGGGCAACTGTCCTCAGCTGACAGGTACTGGGAACGGGGAGTGGGGGGTGGAGGGTAGGGGTCAGAGTCTGAGTTAAGGTCCATGTAGTATTTGGTGTGTTTGCCGTGGCTGCCATGGCCCATGGCCTTCCACCGGCCTGTTGATGATGCCAGCCCAGCCGGCAGGTGGTGGGGGTTGTAGTCACTGTCACAGACATCAGTGCTGCAGGGTGTAGTAGGCGGGGCAGTGCCACGGACTGGATGGTAAGGTCTGATTGGGGGGAGACATAGTGTTAGTTTAGAACAGGGTTTAGGCTCTATAACATTTAACCTGTATTAAAACTTATTTCAACACTAATGAGGATACTACAGTGCAGGGGTCCGCAGATAAGTTTTGCCGTAGGCAATTTTTTTTCTTACAAAATCAAAGGCTGTTTCAAAACATCAAACATAAAGTGCCACAGATGTGTATCTAGGTTTTATGACAATATGAAAGAATACACCACCAATACTAGTGTCCATAATCTGGCTTCACCAATTTCCAACAATGACTGGCTAAAGAAGGTGTTCTTCAGATATCATGTTCACAAGAATTGGATAAACAACAACTCCAAATGTAATGCCTCCGACCCATGAATTTAGAAGACAGGAAAATGGAGCTGAATAACTTCTGGAATAGCAAAACCAGTCCAGCACTGAACTTACATGGGAGCCAATGCTGGATGCAGAAGATTTTTAATCAGACATTTGCTGGTCAGACGGATATTGTCTATATGAGACAGTTTGTATTACCTGTATGATCTGGTGGTAGACGGACTGTTGGAAGAGTAGAAGATCTCTGTGTTGTAGAGAGAGCGATCAGTAGCCGGGGACGGAGGTGGGTTTAGGATCTACAAATGAAATATCTTTATTTTATTTGACGGTTGAGAGAGAAGAGCAATAGACCAGTGTGTTTGTGTGTGTGTGGTGTGTGTGTGTGTGTGTGTGTGGTGTGTAGTGTGTGTGTGTGTGTGTGTGTGTGTGTGTGATGTGTGTGTTGTGTGTGTGTGTGTGTGTGTGTGTGTGTGTGTATACCTGAGGGTAGAAGGCTCCCTTGGTAGATGATGAGCTGCTAGATGATGCTCCAGTCACGTGGTTCCTGTCATAGAGGGGTGCTCCACTGCTGTTGCTTCCCATCAGGCTGACCGAGCTCATCATGGACTTTCCACAAGAAATCCCTGCACACAGAAATTCACATTTTTACCGAGACAATAACATGTTACTGATATTGTGTGTCAGTAAAATCATCACTATTTTAGTGTTTGATCTTACCTTGGAAGGTGCCATGCTGGGAGCTGCTTGGGGAGATGAAGTTGAGGGGTACATGGGGCGTACCACCAATGTACTCATGAGGAAAAGTCCCACTAGGGCCCTTGTAGCGACGACACACCACACGCTGGCAAACAAAATAAGCTGCCCCGATAACAAAGACCAGCAGGATGATGGCAATGACTGGACCAATGGTGTTGGGCCCCGTGTTGGGGATGCCACTGGAGGGAGGTGACACATTCTCTACATATGGAGGAAAAATATAAAATGGCTGGTCTACACATGGTTTTACACTATATGATATGTTGTAGGAGATTTTCAATGTTTTTACCACAAGCAAGCTCATCTGATCCGTCGGGACAGTCAGAGTAGTTGTCACACTGTTGTTTCTTGGTGATGCACTGGTTGTCACTGCAGCGGAACTGATTGGGAGGGCAAATAGCTGCAACCGAGGATAAACAAATTGGAGACACATTGATATGCTGCATACATGTTACTTCTTTAATAGAAGTTGTAGCTGTCTGTCAAAAAAAAAAAATTCGGCAAAATTAACTCAAACAAGCCACTGAAGCACCACTTCAGTTGGATTGTACTCAGGTAATTAAGAAGTCGATTGTCCAGGCAAGATTCATGTTTTGGTTGATATTCATTTTCCAGTTCAGAGGCAAACATACTGGTTTTTCTCTTCATGCTCTGGTAAAAACCCATTTACCTCACTGGTGCTTCCCCTGACATTAACATACCTGCTACCTTTATCCTGAATCCTGCCTGGTGTGGTGCTTAGTGCCCCCTAGTGTCTACATTTATAGATGCACAAAATAAAATAGCACAACTTATCAAACAAATAAAATAGCTCCTACAGAAGTGATCAAATATATATATATATATAATTTATAGTTGTTAAAAAACTGATGGCCTGTCTAGTTAGCTTCTTTTACTTTGGACATGTATTACTTGACCATAATACGAATCACTTATTTTTCTCTTGGAATGGATTGTCTCTACAAACAGAAGTCATTTGCAAATCTGTGGGCATGGATTGCAGTTTTATAATCAGTTTATAATTCAGTTTTCAAATCCAAGAGCACACATTAACACATCTTATTTTTCTTAGATGAACATAGGAAGGGGTATGTAGGACTGTGACTGCAGCACTATTCCTCAGCAACATGACATTTTTTTAATAAATAATATTTATAATTTTGTGGTAGCTAATAGTCACATGTCAGCTTAGATAATAACCACTGTTTCAAGTGTAAACCTACTTTCACAGTCTTGCTCATCAGTGTCATCAGCACAGTCTGGTTCACCGTTGCAGCGCCTCTGAGCATCAATACAGCCTCCTTTATCACACAGGAACTGGAAGGCTGAGCACACAGGACAGTTCTCCTCATCACTACCGTCTTCACATTCAGTAACACCATCACACCGCCAAGCCATTGGAATACAGTCGATCTCCCCTGTGGAGCAGGTGAACTGCTCTGTGGAGCAAGTGGGAGGCTCTGACAAAGACAACAGAGGCATTGTTTGTTCATTGTGTGTTGGAGAAGAGGACAAGGACATAATATAAAATGCAAATGGAAGGATTGAACACAGAATGTCAGGAGACCATAGAGATCAGAGCCTGCAAATCCACTGCCATGGTGTGTCCAACAGCGAGGGGGGTTATTGTGGGTATGATTGTAAACATAAACAACCAGATTATCATAATAGCATGCTAATAACAGTAAAAAATGGTTTGATTATTCAGGTTTTTTTTTTACAAACAGACAGAGATTAGGACACTAAAAATGTAGTGTCCTAATCTCTGTCTGTGCATTTACAACAAACAAGAGTTTAAACCCACCACCACCCATCACACTGACTGGACACTGGAGATCCTCCTGAATTCACAAGTGAGTTATATCAGACTGAAACCTGAACCTAAAGAGGACAGGTCAGTTTGACTTGACAAGCCTCACAGAATTATGACTAGGGAGAGAATTTTGGTTAGAATGCACCATGATTCACATCACAAATGTTTACCTCCACAGCGCAGCAGATCCTGCAGTAACACCAGGTGCATTGGACAGGAGCAGCGGGGTGTACCATCACCCTTAGCAATGCAGATATGAGAACAACCTCCATTGTCACGGGAACAAGGGTGGGATGCTGGAGAGAAAAAATAGTTCTTACTCAAAAATAGATGCTTTCCTGCTAAATTAGTACTTTAAACAAAGCCATTAGCACAGCTTGCTAAAATAAATTACTCAGTCCATGTGTCAGAGCGGCAGAGGTCCATACCAAATTCCTGTGGGTCCATCTCTTCCACAGCATGGATGGAGGTCAGGTATGATATCCGTCCCTGAATGCGTGTGCGTCCATCTCCTGTCAGTTTGTCCACCCTCTCTATCATTTGCTGCTGCCGGTCGATCCAGTACAGATGGCCTCCCAGGACTGTCAGCCCCATTGGCTGGAGAATGTTGGAATCCTGGAGGACGATGCGATTGGCTCCTGGAGGAGTGGGAGTAATGTCCATGTGAAATCTTATGAATAAGAAATAAGTAAACCTGACGAACCTGTCTAGATTTCTGATAACAAAAATGTAATGCTTTAAATATATACTTACAGAGAGAGATTAAGATATACACAAAATTAATTATTTATTAATTTAAAACAAATTACAACATCTCTGACACTCACACTTTCATAGTTACATAGTGTGACTGGGATTTAAGTGATAAATGGAAAAATTCGTTAGTTCTCATTCTGAATCAGACAGATAGGTACCAGAGGAGACTGTTTAACTATTATTTAATTAAAATAGAAAATTGTTGAGAAACTAAACAATTCCCACAATGAGCAAACACGAAATGAACGAAAAACCCCACCATTAACCAGAAAAAAACTCTAGCAGAGGTAGACCCGATGTGGTTGGCCATCTACTTTGACAGGTTGGGGTGAGAGGAGGAAAATTGGCAAGAGAGGAGACGTGGGTGGAAAAAAGGATCGGGGGAAAGACAGAAGAGGAAAACCAGGAACAGTTGTTTAACTGTCATATTAAGCTGTCAGACTGGTTGTTATAATACGCATAATATTTACAGTTCGAATTATGTTATTTATGATAGCAGCACCAGTTAAAATAAAAATAATAATAATAACAATTATAATTATTGTTAAGCTAACAGCCCCTGATATTCCCAGGCAGTCTCCCTTTCCAGTACTAACCAGGCCCAGCAGCCCTACTCACCTTTCGAGGTCAAATAAGAGCAAAGGTGGTATAGCCACGCAGATCATTATTTTATTTATCTGTGTTCTTTACACATACATATGTTCATTTATTTGTCCACACAACTGACAGGAAAGATGATTTAATTAATGATGAGACAGTGCTATTACAATTTTTTTTATATCTTTTTACCTGACTGCACAGCTAAGCAACAACAGACTGGTGAGAAGAATCTCCAGCTCTCCTTTCACAGAGTTTAAAGATGATGATAATAAACAATAACAAATTTAGTACAAAACAGACATTTATATTTCTCTTTCTGCAAATTAATCTGAAGAGATTCAGTTCAATCTAGTGGTCTAATTAAACAATAATTTGTGTTTCTGTTGACTCACCTGTAAGATCACTGCTCTCAATGCGTTTAAGGTCAGCATCGACCCAGAACAGTTTCCCCAGTTTATTGTCCAGAGCCAGAGCTACTGGTCTAATTAGACCAGTGGTAAACAGAGATTCTCTCTCTGTCCCGTCCAGACTGGCGCCTTCAATTTTAGCTGAGCGCTCTTGCACTGTGGTGAAATACATGTACCTGCAGTGGGACAAAGGCACATTTACACACTAGAGGGCACTCATTCTATTCTCACTGTGATACACCAGTATGTTCCGTTATACAGTTCTAATAACTTGTGGGATTGCAATAAATTCCTTCCCTACATAGAGTACCACATATCGTCAAGTAAAAAAGCATTTATTTTGAGCAGCAACAAAAATACAAATAAGCTCACCCTTTCTCAGCGCTGACCATGATGGCCCGGGGCTTGTCCGTTTCATCCTTCAGGACCACACCCACAGTGTGTCCATCCATCCTCTGGACATTGATTGTGTTGGTTGTCTCACAGGTCCAGTAAATGTGGCGGCTGTACGGGTCCAGACTTAGGTCATGAAGCTGGTTGTCCATTGACTGAAAAGTGCTGCTCACAATCATGGACTGTGGACAAACACAGCAAGGTGTGGTGGGCAATCTCATATTCAAAGTCATATTAGGCTGGATTAGCTGCTCTCTGTCTTAATATGTTTCCCATAATTTGTTTGCTTATTTACATATACATGAGATTCCCATAAATGTTATGCTCAGAGAGTTTTCGCTCAATATGATACAAAATGGGGGGGTCCAGATCATGAGGAAATCTGAATGGGGTGGATCGACCCTCAACCCTCACAGTGTAAGCTCCAATAATGATAAGATAAGATAAATCTTTATTGATACACACAACAGAGAAATTCACTACAATAGGGAAATTCACTAATAATAATAATTAAGAGCCTTTTTTAAAGAGGGAGGCAGAGAATCATTTTAAGGTGTCATAGAGTGGGAGGAGTGGTGGAGGAATAGAAGGGACAAAAAGTAAGTGGTGAGACCCATGATGGAGGAGAGGCCTAGGGAGAGGGACTTAGAAGAGCTTTTAACCCTTCTCGAGTCATTTGCCTGTTAGTAGTCTCCATCTGTCATTGAAGACACTGTCCTAATCATAGTCTGCATTTAAATTGTATAAGTGGAATTGTATGTTTTATATATCAGCTTGTGTACATCTTTTGGTTGTAGTTTTCATATAAGCCATTCTCTACCACAGCCACATGCATTACAATTCAAACACTTTTACAATTAATTTATTCATATTGTGCTAATGTTTTGTAAAATAATCAAAAACATTTTAACACATCTTTGAAGATTCACAGGCTTGTTCCACTGTAAACACTCCTCATATGTCTTCACATACTACTTTCTCTAGTCCAAATCGGAAGGACACAACTAGGAAAAAGCTTCAGAGTCTCAGGGGTGTGATTGAGAAAAGAAATTACCAGCAAGAAGAAACATGCTGAAGATAAAAATATATTTTAAAAACTGTCAGTGTGTGTATCATGGCAAATTGTACCATGGCTCCATCGTCTCTGGCCCTTCTTATGTTCTGTCGTCCGTCCAGCCAGTAGACAAGGCGGTCCAGTGGGTCATAGCTGACTGCTCGGACGTTCCTTAAGACGTGGATGGGCAGGATGATATCAGGACTCTGCTCTCCTAAAACCATCCTGCTGATGCTGGCCTTTTGACTGAAGAGCAGGAAACTGGAGGGCGCTGCAGACAAAGGCAGAGAAAGAGAAAGAATTGAGTAAGCACAGTGGAAACAATGTTTTTCCTGACAAAACATAGGCTCTAATTTTCAGTGTATATATATATATACAGTGCTGTGAAAAAGTATTTGCCCCCTTCCTGGTTTCTTATGTTTTTGCATATTTGTCACACTTAAATGTTGTAGATCATTTAAACAAATTTTTATATTAGACAAAGGTAACCCGAGTAAACATAAAATACAGTTTTTAAAGCATGTTTTCATTTATTAAGGGGAAAAAGCTATCCAAACCTACCTGGCCCTATGTAAAAAAGTAATTGCCCCCTAAAACGAATAACTGGTTGTGCCACCCTTGGCGGCAACAACTGCAATCAAGCATTTGCGTTAACTGGCAATGAGTCTTTTACATCGCTGTGGAGGAATTTTGGCCCACTCTTCTTTGCAGAATAGTTTTAATTCAGCCACATTGTAGGGTTTTTCAGTATAAACGGCTTGTTTAAGGTCATGCCACAGCATATCAATCGGATTTAAGTCCAGACTTTGACTAGGCCACTCCAAAACCTTAATTTTGTTTTTTTTTAGCCATTTAGAGGTGGACTTGCTGGTGTGTTTCGGATCATTGTCCTGCTGCATAACCAGTGTTGGGAAGGATACTTTCAAAACGTATTCCGTTACAGAATACATGCCCAAAAATGTAATCTGTAACGTATTCCATTACATTAACTAATCTGAGTAACGTATTCTGAATACTTGGAATACTTCCGGTTTGTATTGCATTTTTTAAGTGTATGATTGCGGCGTTGTTTTAGTCAGTGGAGCAGCAGCAGTTTAAACTCTCTCTCCGCCGATGCGGCGGGCCAGCTGGATGTCCGGCTCCCATCCACTTCCACCTCTGTGCGGGTCCCACCGGAGGCTGAAGCCCCGCGCTGCGCCAAGGCTGCCTCGCGCCGTGCAGCGATCGTTTTGGCGTCAAGTCTATTTTTGTTTGCGCTTGACGCGAGCGTATCGTGCCAGGAAACACACTGAAAAATTATTTTAAACGATATTGATGACATATTTTATATGATATAAATGATAAAGTATGCATCCCATAGTTTGTATTCCCCTTCTGTTGTCTTGGAGTTTTAATTTTACCAATTTTACCAATCACATTATTAAATGCCCCCCTGTGCCCATCCATACAGACACACAAGCAGTCATAAAGATAAAAAAGAGGGGGGGGGGGGGGCGCTCCCCATTGGCTTGAGTGGAGAATACGTAATTTACCCTCGACACCCGACATTGAACGGAGCAAACAGCGGAGAAGTTCTTGAAGATGGATGACATTAAATTGGGACGCTGTTGCAGTGACTGTTGGAGCAACAAGTGACCATGTGCTTTTATACTACTGGGTCAACGGGTGATATTATTAGCGCTGCCCGGCGCTTCAGCATCGCTTCAGCATCCGGTGTGAACCCGGCGTGCCTCGCTTGCCTCCTGTTGAGCCATTACAGCGGAGCTCTGGAAGCGCAGGTCGGTATTCTCTCACCAGGCGCTGGAAGGGCAGCTTGCGGATCAGCAGCTCCGTAGATTTCTGGTAGCGACGGAACTCTCTCAGAGCCATGGTCCCGGGCCTGTAACGGTCCCGGGCCGTTAGCGGTGAGGCTTCTTCACGCCGCCGGGGGCCCGGGCGCTCTTACGGCAGCCCTGGTCTCCAGCTGCTTCCTGGGGGCTTTGCCGCCGGTGGATTTATGAGAGAGTGAATAAACTCGTGAAACAGAGAAGTACCGTCATGTAATCCACTGATTTCAACAATGTAACTGTATTCTGAATACCATCTTTTTAATTTGTAACTGTAACGGAATACAGTTACTCATAATTTGTATTCTAAATACGTAACGCCGTTACATGTATTCCGTTACTCCCCAACACTGTGCATAACCCAAGTGCGCTTGAGCTTGAGGTCACAAACTGATGGCCAGACATTCTCCTTCAGGATTTTCTGGTAGAGAGGCAGAATTCATGGTTCAATCAATTATGGCAAGTCATACAGGTGCTGAAGCTGCAAAGCATCCCCAGACAATCACACTACTGGTATGATGTTGTTTTTATGAAATGCTATGCTAGTTTTACGCCAGATGAAACGGGACGCAACCCTTCCAAAAAGTTTGGGCATAGGGCCAGGTAGGTTTGGATAGCTTTTTTAAATGAAATCATCATTTAAAAACTGCATTTTATATCTAACCCATTTTATCTTTGTCTAATATAAAAATTTGTTTAATGATCTGAAACATTTTAAGTGTAACAAATATGCAAAAACATGCGAAACCAGGAAGGAGGCAAATACTTTTTCACAGCACTGTATATATATATATATATATATATATATATATATATATATATTTATACACGTACAAATACAACCAACCCAGGCGCTCTGAATTATGGTCCCTGAAGCTAAGGACCGGGGTAAGAATGAAAGTAAGAGTAGAGGCCTAAACTCTTTGGAAACATGACATGCTTAGCTCCCCGTGACATTAAGAGAAACAAAGGGGTGCTAGTTTGAATGTGTTTCGGAGTGGAGGCTGTCTCGACCGCAGTCATAAAAGCTAGCCAGCAGCACTCTCGAGCTGACTTTGGGATCTGTACACTGCCTGCAACAGTCCAGGCAGATATCCTATGACAATTGCAAATTTAATACTTTGCAGCCAATTTATGCTAAATTTAAGACAATTTAAGATCTTAATTTTTATTAATTTTGATTTGTCTTTTTAAAGAGCCGTGGAGAACCTGTACATCAGACATTCGTTTTTACAGTCACTCCTGGAATTCAAACCAGTGGATATAAATTCTCAGCCATCCTGTGCTTCTCTGTACTTACAGCTACAGTTTCGTCCGTCAGGGTTCAAGGTGTAGTGGGAGGCACAGCGGCACTGAGCACCAGCAGGCGTTGCCAGGCAAAGATGGGCACAGTTGCCATTGTTTTGGGAGCACTCATTGCTACCATCCTGGCGGGATGAGTGGAAAACCAGGATGTCTAGCATTAGCTCTAGCTGACCCTGAGGACACAATGATTCAATACAAATGAAGTACAGTATTACAGAAAAAAAAGTATTCACTCATTATCTACTCACCACTATTCCCCAGGAGCAGTATTGAGGCATTTTGTGTTTATGCCTAATGTTTTTAACTTTTGAAGAAGTGGTCACAATTTACTTCGATTGTATTGGATTTGGCTGCAACACTGTTTACCCTTGAAAATCCTATTTTTCCCTCTGTTTTGTGGACTCAAACACTTTACCAACCCCTCCATCAGGAAAGGGGTGAGTAGATGGGTGAATTATAATTTTGCTGTGAACTATCCCTTTAAGGCCAATTCATGCTTCTGCGTCAAGGCTATGCCTTAGGTGCGCACAGAGCCTCCGCACAGATCACAGCTTTCATAGTTGTGTGTGTGAGTCGCACTGCAATTAAACGCTAGTGGCAGTAGAGTTTTTATGCTGATTTACAACTTCTCTGGCGTCTCTGTTTACTATAGAACAATGGTAAGTGTTACTAAATGGATCGTGTTTGAGTTGGAGGTGATAGATGTTGAAAAACAAAAACTTTTTAAGAGTTATAAGAGAGAAAAGAAAGACGTTGCCTTTGTTCTTTCCTTAAACTCAATTCAAAAATGGCGACGAGTCTGTCAGACAATCACAGCTCCTGCTGTCTGCGTCACTGACGCGTATTTAAATCTTTGGGGAGGTGCAAACCAGGGTACACCGTAGGGTTCTACATATGGTACAGATCTCTGAAGCAGAAGCATGAATTGGGCTTTAATGTTAAAGCAAGTAAGACATGAAATACGTTTACAAATAACTTCCTCTCCTCAAACCTTTAATAAAAGCCGATACACGTACAAAATAGGAGCACAATAACAGCACTGATCAAATATTTTGGTTAGAAAATTTGACTAAACTTGACCCTTGATTTTGAACTTGTTCCAAACCTGCAACACCACAGTGCGGTTGAGCCCACTGCGTTTATCCGCTCTCTCAATACTCCGCAGATTGAAGTCTGTCCAGTAGATAAAATCTTGGTATTGGGTCAGACCGAAGGGGTGAGGGAGGTCGTCTACTATGATCTCTCTCTGAAGGCCTGCAAAGGATGAGACAACCTTTATTGAAATAGCTCCTCATTTTCTTAATAAATCGTAAATGGTTTTGTATTTATATAGCGCTTTTCTAGTCTTGATGACCACTCAAAGCTCTTTACAGTACAGTTTTACATTCACCCATTCATACACACATTCATACAGTGCATCTAGTCTATTAGCAGCACTTGTGTTGTTCTATGAGGGGCAATTCGGGTTCAGCATCTTGCTTCGGCATGCAGATGGGGAAGACTGGGGATCGAACTGCCGACCTTCAGGTTGGAGGATGACCGCTCTACCCCTCAGCCATAGCCGCCAATAACTATGTCATCTTCCAAGCATCAAGTAACACCATCATTAAGGACTTGAAGTAAATAGTTATCAGATAATTGGTTTGGCGAGATGAAAAGCATTGGCCAATGCCTGTGCTCACAAGGCCACACACCAGTAGGTAGCCTTTTTAGTGTTGCTGCCAATGACCCATGGGTCAAACAACTTCCTGCAAATTTTACAGGTTATAATGCTGTATTTTATTTTTTTATTTCACCCTCGTTCTGCTCCTGATCTGGCAGAGCAGATGAGGGAGGTTTGTGTGGAAGTCAACATTCTTCCAATACTGCTGCAAAATAAAAATACATCTGTAAAAATTAAAGGGGTTGGAGCGGAGGAATTCGAAGATCTGGAGGATAAGGTTTAACAAATACATTCTGTTACATATAATTTGATTGTATCCATTTGTGATATTAATTCAAATTGTTGTGGTCTGTTTATTATGTATCTGCCCTGTTGCAATGTTAGTGTGTAAATCCAAACCTTGCAAGTTGGTGCTTTCGATCATACATGTGTCCAAGTCGGTCCAATAGAGTCGATGGTCTACATAGTCAATGGTCAGTCCGTTTGCCCGGCCCACTTTATCAACCAAGGTCATGATGATGCTGCCGTCCATGTATGCTCTGGCTATACGAGGTCGACCACCCCACTCTGTCCAGTACATGTATCTGCGGAGACAGAACATTGTTTTAGCCTGGGACGCACATGAGATAGTAGAGCTGTGTGCAGCGCTCATTGCCTCACTGTTGTGCACTTTCTCTCTACTTTCTCTGTCTCCCGCTCTCTCTGAAGCATAAGAAAAGGATGTTATAATAAAATGCCAATGACATTATCGAGACAAGTGAGTGCCATGTGTTACAGAATTGGCACATACACACAAATAGGGGATCAAAGGGTGTTAGGCTGTTATTGCCGTGAATGAACAGTGATGACCATTGACTTCAAGTAAAGCCAATATGAGAACCCAATTATTATATGCAATAATACCCTTTAGCTGGGTGCAGTGCCAGTGAGCGAGGGTTGTCCAACGATCGCGGGTTGTCAAGATCCTTGCAAACCAGAACTTGCCGGTACTGGCCGTCCAGCCTGGCCACCTCGATACGGTTAGTGCCTGTGTCGGCCCAATAGATGTTACGACCCATCCAGTCAACTGCCATGCCTTCTGGGTAGTCCAGTCCAAACTCTATGATATGTTCTACTGAGCTGCCATTCATATATGCTCTACTAATTGTCTAAAAAAAAAGGAGAAAGGCGTAAGAGGACAAATCTAATTCAGAGTTCAATACAAGGTCATGGATGTACCAAAATAAAGAATAAAAACACTGTCCAACTTACTTCCTCTGAAACAAACATCAAACTGCCCACAACGTTCATTCTGACTTCTACTCTTTTCAAATCTGATGTTTTATCATACATCTGGTTCAGCAAAAATTACGCAATTTAAACTCAATCCAAAACTTAGGTTGGTTTCAACAGCCCAGCTCACCTTGGACTGTATGTCAGTCCAATATATTCTCCTTTCAGAGACGTCAAAGTCGAGAGCTGAGGCTTCTTTAACTCCAGTCAGAGGAATGGCCACGTCGTTGCTGTTGGTGCCCAAAGAGATACTCCTGATGTTGTCCCTGGAGAAAAAAGCACTAAAGAAATGTTTTCCAGTCCAAGGTAAGACCTCTGCAACACTAATTATTACATTTTTTACACCCATTTATCCCTGTTAACAGTAATAATAAAAAGGCAAAATACTTAAGGCACAAAAACAAAAGAATGGCCATTCTATATTCTTCACACTTTTGTCTAGTCTTACTGATAATAAGCTACTAAGTAAACATGGGAAAAATGTAATCAACTCAGTACAGTTTTATCAAATTGAAAGAGAAACTAGCAAGAGACAATCTTTACATTAGCCATGACTCCTTTTCTGACAGATGAAAACTCAGAAGTCATTACCACATTGTATATTTATTTAATATATAATGTATTCTATTTAGTGGTAAAACTGAAAAATGTACAAATAAAAAGTTACAATACACTTAAATTAATTTCCACACATCTGTGTAAAAAAAGTACACAATTTAGTGGTAAAACTGAAAAATTTACAAATAAAAAGTTAAAAAACAATTAAATTAATTTCCACACATTTGTGTAAAAAAGAACACAAGTAAAAATGTAATGCTTAGTTATTAGATGGCCGGGACACAGAAGAGAGCACAAGTAATACCTACAGTTTTACAGTCCAGAGCAGATCAGTGAAGGTGAAACTAACTAATTCTGGCGATATGGAGAAGTGATAACAGACTGACACTCTGCACAGCACACTCCTCAGCTGTAAGACCACTGTACACTTAAACTGTGTCAAAAATATGGCAATCAATTTAAAAATATTGTGGAGGTTAATTTATGATTTTTTTTTTTTTTGAACATTCTTTTTATTGAACATTTTCAGAAATTATAACAGTCCAGCACAGTACATACAGATTATATGAAATATGTAGCAAATCCAAAATACATCTACAGCAATGATCTCAAAAGTCCTAATTAGGTCTTACATTTCAGGCAGTTGCAGTCTGAGCTCCCAGGTACCTCACCACTTTATCAAACTTAGCTGTAAAAAGGTCATTCTGACCTTTGATACGAAATCTTAGTCTTTCCAGAGAAATATAATCTAACATCAGAGACTTCCATAGATATATTGAAGGAGGTTCATCTCCTACCCATTTGGTCATAACAGCCTTCCGGCCCAACATAAGCAGAAAATGTACAGTGTTTTTATGTGGTCTTAGTGATTCAGGAATATAACCCAATAAACATAATATTGGATTAGGCTGTATTTTCTGTTTAATTATCTCACCAACCTCATCGCATACATTTTGCCAAAACCGTTGAATCTTTTCACATTCCCAGAGGCAGTGAAATCTTGTCCCTAAAATAGTTTTACATTTTAGGCAGTTTGGAGAGGCCCCTGCTGTGTATTTACTATACATATGAGATATATAGACATTTTGTAGGATATTATATTGCATTTCTCTGAATCTGTTACATATGGATATTTTCGATGGTAAAAGTAAGATTTCCTCCCATATTTCACTGTCTATCGTTGTTTTCATCTGGGTCTCCCATAGTTTCCGTAGGGATGATAGTCTGTCTGTTTTTAGATATTGCAATTTGGAGTAAAATTTGGAGACAAAATGACCCTGTTTAAGACTATCTAAGAGAGTCTTTTCTAGTGAGTTAAAGTCACCTGGAAGACTGAGAGTATCCATTTTAGTATACACATAGTGTCTGACCTGGAGGTATTTGTAAAATTCTTTTGTTTGTAATTTATATGTAGCCTGTAATGATTCGAATGTTTTAAATGTTCCCCTATCCCAAAGGTCATAAATATGGTAAATTCCTGCTTCATACCAGTTCTGAAAGTTAGGTCCAGTGCCTCCCCTGGTTAATTCAGGGTTATCAATCAGTGTTGTTAAACAACTCAATTTATGTTTAGTCTCGAATAATTTCCATAAAGAATTCCAAGTACTACACACATTATTAATTAGATAATTGTCTTTCGCCATAATTGGTAATTCACTCCTGCGTTTGTCAAGTAAGTTGACAGGAGAGTACGGTTTGGAGAAAGTTGCTTCAATATCAAACCATGGCGGCTTCGGTTTAGCAGTCGACCATATTGAAATAATTCTGGCTTGCATTGAAGTTGTATAGTATGTAATGTTGGGGAGGCCCCATCCCCCTTGTTCTTTTGGCAATTGTAAAATATCTAATTTAATTTTAGGCTTCCTGCCAGCCCATATAAAGTCAGAGATAGCTTTATTTATATCTTTAATGTTGCTTCTCTTCAAAAATATGAAGAGCATAGATAGAGGGTACATAATTTTGGGCAGAATTGTCATCTTAATAAGATTGATTCTGCCAAGAAAGGATATAGGAAGCTTCTTCCAGCTCAGCATCTTGTCTTTAATGTGTTTTACCATGGGGTTAACATTTTTAGCATAAAGTTGAGAAATTTTTGGTGTTATTTTAACCCCCAGATATGTGAATCCATCTGGTGCCCAGCGAAAAGGTTTTACAAAGTCAGGTTCATGTTCATATGAAATACCAATAGGCATGATTTCAGATTTTGTAAAATTAATCTTGTATCCAGAAATTCGACCGAACTCTTTCACACATTTGATTAGCACGGGTATTGAATTTTGTGGGTCTGTCAATGTCAGGAGGATATCATCCGCGTACAGCAGAATTTTGTACTGTGTTGTTCCTATCATCGTTCCTTTGATACTGGAGGTTTGCCGGACAGCAATTGCCAATGGCTCTATAGCTAAAGAAAACAACAGAGGTGATAGTGGTGACCCTTGAGCTGTACCTCTGTTAAGTTGAAACTGGCCAGAAATTAGACCATTTGTTAAAACTGAGGCAGTGGGTATTTTATATAGAAGCCGTACCCATCGAACAAAATCTGATTGAAAGCCAAATCTTTTCAACACCTCAAACATGTATTTTCGTTCAATACGATCAAATGCTTTTTCTGCATCCATCGTTACTATAGCACTTGGAGTTTGATGAAAATTAAGATGGTGAATAATATTAATTAAACGTCTTGTGTTGTCCGATGAAATACAGCCTCTCACAAACCCTGTTTGGTCTGCATTAACTATATCAGTCACCACTCTTTCTAGTCGATTAGCTACTATTTTTGAGAGTATTTTTACATCCACCCCAAGTAGGCTAATGGGGCGATAAGAGGCACATAGTTCTGGATCTTTCCCTTTTTTGGGGATAACTATAATATGAGCTAAGTACATAGATTTTGGGAGTTCATCCTCTTCAAAAGATTTGTTGAACACACGTTGTAGTAGTTTGTTAATTTTGCTTTTCATCTTTTTATAAAACTGAACACAAAATCCATCAGCCCCTGGACTTTTATCCGACTGGAGTGAGGAGATTGCATTATCAATTTCTGTTATTGTAACAGGTCCTTCTAGCAGTTTAGCTCGTTCATCTGTTAGCTGAGGTATCTGTAAACCATCTAAGAAATTGCTATCGGCAAGTGTATCATTGTCCAGTTCTGAGGTGTATAGTGTTTTATAAAACCTCTGAAAACATTCATTAATCTTTGTATTATTTGTCTGGCGAATTTGATCCTCATCAGATATTGCAGAAATAAAAGCTTTTTGGGGAGAGTTTCTTGCAAGACGAGCTAAGAACTTATTTGGCTTATTTCCAAATTCAAACATTCTTTGTCTAGCAAACAGAATATCAGACTCAGCCTTCTTTGTTAGTAAATTAGTCAGCAGTATTCTTGTCTCCTTTAACTCTTTAAGCACCCTATCGGATTTGGATCTATGAAAATCTTCCTAAAATTTTTTGATTTTATTCTCAATTCGTGATTGTTCCTGAGTGCGCTCTTTTTTCTTCTTACAAGAGTATGATATAATCATGCCTCTCATATAAGCTTTATAAGCTTCCCACACCAGTCCCGGATCACAGTCATTGCAGTCGTTTACATCTAAATAGAGGTCTGTCTGTGTTTCCAAGAATTTAATAAAATTATCGTCATGAAACAGTGATGAGTTAATTTTCCAAGAGAACGATCGCTCTGTGGGCCTAAGAGGTTGCATTTCCAAAGTGACAGAAGCATGGTCTGAAAGGGCAATGGATCCAATGTCAGACTTTTCCACCAAATGGGCTAGGTGTCCAGATATAAATATATAGTCAATTCGCGAAAATGACAAATGAGGTGGAGAATAAAAAGTGTAATTCTTGTTATTAGGATTCATGTATCTCCAACCATCTAGCAAGTTCAATATCTCAAGAAAATTTTGTAATTCTCTGCCAGATTTTGACTGATCTTTATGGGGGGGGTCTTTGTCTAAAGAGGGGGAAAGATAACAGTTAAAGTCGCCTCCAATTATCATATGTGTACAGTCCATTTCAACAATTTTACTGAGTAGGAAGGCAAAAAAGTCCTTGTCATAGACATTAGGAGCATAAACATTTCCTAACAGTACTGATTCTCCATATAGTTCTCCTTTTACTAGAACTATCCTTCCATCTGTATCTTTGTAGCTATCTTTAGCTGTAAATGGTAACAATCTGTGAACTAATATAATTGCTCCCCTTTTATTTGTAGAATAAGATGTAAAATACACCTGTCCGACCCATTCCCTGAGATATTTTTTGTGCTCCTCCTCATTCAAATGGGTTTCTTGGAGGAATGCAACCTGGACATTTTCCTTTTTAAGATAGTTCAGAACAGCTTTCCTTTTGACAACATTATTTGAGCCCTTAATATTCCAGGTACAAAACTTAATATTCAAAATAATATAATATTATATCATGCTGCATAGTCTCATTTACATTATAACATAATTTGGATATGCTTTCAATCTGAAATCCTGCCTGCACCATAAACAAAAAACACTTGAACAATCCCAGCAAGAACAAACCGAGGCTTGGGTAATACCTACCTAACATGGCTAAAATGGAGCCTAGAAAACAAAAAACAAAAACCTTGTTGTACTCTAGCTATACTGGTACAGCTGAGGGGGCGAGTGAATCAAAGTGAGAGAGAGAAAAAAAAAAAAGAGAGCATGTCGGGTCTCTCCATCTGGATTATGTCCTAACCATAATGCCAGCATGTCAACGACTATGTAAATAAAAGCAATACACATCAACTCAAGTAAACATATATCCTTGTATAAGTGTGTTTAAATTAAAATTAACAGAAGTTATCTTAATCTTACCTGATACTTACTATCCATTGTGCGAGTCATTTTCTGTTCATTTGTATAAGAAGTCCTTATTTGGCAGATGATGTACTTTCCCTGATTACAGGTGGATTGATAGAGTCACTAGGTCGGGAGTGTCTTCACGTAGTCGTTGATTTCCTTCATTGTGGGAAGGGAGATCGGTTTTCCATTTGGAGGGAGAACCTTAATTATAGCTGGATACGCAAATGCGTATTTGATCCCCGCTTCCCGGAGCCTTCTGCGCGCGTCTGCAGATTGTTGCCTCCGCTTAACGATCTCCGCAGAAAAGTCCTGGTAAAAAGACACTACTTGACCATCCGTGGAAACTCTGCCCTTGTTTCTTGCTGCGTGTAAGATCCTCTGTCTGTCCGTGTAGTCGTGAAGCCTCACCAGGACCGCGCGGGGGGCCCTGTCTGCTGATGGATCCCACTGGAGGTCCCACCCGATGAGCTCGTTCAATTTTCATCCGTTCCCCTTGCGAGTCCATGTTCAGGACTTCCGGAATCCATTTCTCGAAAAACACGGATGGATTCTTACCTTCAGTGCCTTCTTTCAGTCCAATAATTCTGACGTTTTGTCGTCGACTCTGGTTCTCATAATTCTCAAGTCTCTCCATCGCTCTTTCCAGCGCCGATTCCACCGATTCAAGCCGTGGCGTGTTAGCCGCTGCATTATCCTCCAAGTCCGACACTCGTTGTTCCACCGACCCCAGTCTGTCAACTATTTTGTCTAGCTTTTCTGACATCTCTGTGACTGGTTTCAGGATATTAGCGAGTGTAGTGTCCAGCATCTCCTTAATATTACGCATCACCTGCTGAACCACTGCGCTGTCGTTAGTGAGGCTGGAGAACTCTTTTTCCGGCTCGGTGCAGGATTCTGGCTCTTCTTCGGTAGCTAGCTCTAGCTCTGATTCGTCATCTGGGTTAGCTAGCGCTTCGTTAGCCGCCGACTTGTTGTTCTTTTTCCGAGCTTCTCTCTTTTTGGGCATAGTGAAAAAGTTGTCCAGCGACATGTCCAACGCCTCTATAGGTTTAGTGATACTTTCAGCGCAAGTTTAGCAACGGGTAGACTGAGAAATTTTGTTTAAATTAAATCCAGTGAGGAGCCCGACAGCGGCACGTCTATCCTCCTCGGTGCATCACGTGACCCCCCTTAATTTATGATTTTATCATCTGTAATGTTGCCATCACACTTCAAGTGGGCCTCGATTGACTGCTAACTACTACCTGGTTAGCTACTACCCGGTTCACATTACACAACACATAATGTTTTGTCAATATTGCCAAGCTAAACAGCCTGGCTGTTGCTAAGATTAATGTTGCTACATCCTACAGTTAACATGTACATTATGTATTTGAGATACAGTACTTGGAGATATTATACAGAACTGAAAGAATCATCTGTGTAATATAGCAAAATAATAAAAAATTTCATAAAAACATAGTATGAACATCAGATTTACAACCCCTTATTTTATTTTTTAAACACCTTGTTTCTTTCAGATTATCAAAGAGGAATACAAGTCCCTAATGTAACTAATATCACTTTATATATCTTTTGTTAAGTAAAGTGACTTAAGGGTCAGTGGCTCTGAACAAAGAACATCTGAGCATGATGAGAGTCCTCAATGATGTAGAAAAGCTGAGCTACCACCATCAAACATCCAAACAATTTTTTAAGTTAGTACATTATAAGCCATGTCAGGCTGTACCCGACTTCTGATTATTCTCAAGGGCTTGACACACCTGCAGGAAGCAGTTATCAAGTAGTGACCCAAATGAAAAATATCAACCTGAGAAGTAGTCTAATATGTCTTATTGAATTAATTTCTTTACGCACTGGATATTAACAAGAAGAAAGGAATATGTACTAATCATAGGTGAGGGGATCATTAGAAGACTGAGAATCCCTTTTTTGTACCTGTTAGTGAAGAGCAAGAAGGCCTCAGGCACCACACAGGTCTGCAGGTCTGAGAGAAGCTCCATGCCCATGGGGCAGGCACAGCTAACAGTCTGTCGCTGCCAGAAACACAGATGGCTGCATCCACCGTTATCCAATGCACAGCCATTTGTTCCTGGACACATTTTAAGGACAGAACATCTAATTATTTAAATTTCTATAATTTCACATTTTGCTCTGCTGGCTCTACTGCTGTTCGAAGATCACTCGAGAACCTCTCCTCCTTACCGTATGTCTCTGTCACTTTAGTGGCCTTCAGTCCCATTAAATCTGGCAGCTGATCAATGATGATCTCTCGTACCGCCGTGCCTTTGTGGACTCTCTCAATGCTGCGCCTCTGCCAGTCAGTCCAGTAGATGTAATCACCCAACAGAGTGAAACCAAAGATATGAGGTAGTTTGTCCTCTAGCAGAGTCTGTCTGTTACTGCCATCCACGTTGATCACCTTAGACAGAAGTAAAGAGAGGAGGCAGGGAAAGGTTGGGATTTTTTTCAAGGCAGGAGAACAAATTAAAATCTGATTCTTACATTCAACATAGAGAACATAACAAACTAAAATTAAAACCTGACCTAATCTAATGTGCCAAAGAATGTTGTGACCACTTATGTGTCCTTGAGCATGGCAACACACCTGCTAGCACCATGGTTGCTATTGCTGCCTCTGACCTTTGACCACCCCACACCGCCCCTAGAGGAGGGGTCAATTTCCATGCAGAAGGTAATAGAAAGGTAGAACTTGTGAGCAAAGAGGCTGAGGAAGTGTTGGAAAGGTAAAAGAAGAGCTGGAGGAAATAGGATGGAGGCAGATACACACTAATAAGATGTCCACAGGAAGTTAGTTGCCAAAAATAGACACAATGGGATACTGAAAAGTGATTTTAGAGGGGAGCTCCAAACAAACCATTTATTTAATACATAATGCATACTTCAAAAAGCCTTTGTGACAAAACTTGATTGTTTTGGTGTTTATTTTTGGATTAAGTTTAATAAGTTATACTACTGTCTATATTAAGCAGAAACCACAAAACACATAAAAGTCCAGACAAATTAAGAGCAACAATGAACAGACAGAAATTGTGTTACCCAGATTGTCTCCTGCAACTACTTGACAACATTGAAATTCCGCATAGCACTTAACAATGACCCAATCAAAGCAAAATCACACAGAAATGTTGATCCAGTTGTGTATTTTTTTCCATGATGTGAACACTAAAACTCCCATTTTGCAAAAAACCTCTGGAAATGCACAGAATACCTACAATTCAACTTAAAGGTTCAGGACAGAAGTGTGTAGGTGCACTTGCAAAATCCAAAATTTAATCCGGCATAATGAGATGTAATTTCTTAAAAGAAATTCAGTCATCAGCTGATCACAGTGACTGTATACTGAAATTTCATGTCTTAATATGTGTTACTGTATTACATTACTTGTTCAGTTCCATAAAAATGAATGTTATGGAACTGTCAAATCAAGATGTTGTCAAATCACTACTATCAGTGTAACAGTATCAGTAAGAAGAAAGACAGTGTTAGAACACACAGCAAATCATAGTGAAACTTTTGCGTGCAGACACAGTCACAAGGCATTACTTTGTTGTTGAAAACTGATACAAGCATCCCTGCCTACAAATCCCCTGTTGTGTATTTGTAAGTGTTTCTACAAGTAGAAAACGAGAACTGCAATGGATAAGGCTGCAATCCAGCCCTGGTGCCAAGCCCTTCTCCTCACCCCCTGTGCTGTTACTGGACTGGTGTTGATTGACATAGGTTGAAACAGCGCTTGCCTGGTCTGCTCACAGCAAGGTTTCTTTAATAATAATAATGATAATAATACCAACTTGAATTTATATAGTTCCTTTCAAGAGACCCAAGGACACTTTACATGTGTCAGTAGGGATAAAAGAAAAAGAAAAGAAAGAATCCACACAAAAACCAGACAGAAGTAAACTTAGCAATAATAGCAGGGTGGAGCTTTAACTGAGGCCAAAGGCCTTAATGAACAGGTGGTGTTTTAAGAGTCTTTTGAAGCTTTTCAGAGATGCAGCATTGCTGATTTCAGAGAAAGTTCCAGAGGGTGGGGGCAACGACACAGAGTGCTCTTTCTCCAAAGGTTTGCAGTTTGATAAATTCTGCTTGTTACTGTGATTTTTAATATAAGTTTTTTATTCAAAATGTATCATTCTTCATGGAGAAAAATTAGGTGCGTTGCTGGAACGCTGGGACAGTGAGTTTACCGGCTCGTTCCGATTTTAAACTTATGGGATGCAGGAAGCATACCTAGAAACATCACTCCACACTTTTTTTCCCCAGACAATTTTTTTGGGGCTATTGAGACGTGAAAATGATTTTAAGATTTGAATAGTGATCCTCCAGCAGACAACTGTTTCTTGACAAATGTTAGTTTAAGGTATGTTTAGTGTGTTTCATCTTTAAAATTTATTTTTTACATTTATAAACCACTGTCAATGCAGTGGTGACATGATGGACAGCCATGACCTGCTTCCATAAGACATTTTACATTCAACAGGTTAATCTTTACCAAGTATAAGAGCTCTTCACAGCTGACAGCGCGACAGGCAAGAATGAAGTAGGAGAAAGAAGCAAGGCATTTACCTATGTGATGGACAATGCCACTGTAATAAAAGCCTGTCTTATAGCATTATAAACCTCTATGCAGTCATTAGGATCATATAAACCTTCATACTCATGGAAGTCTTACTCAAATTGGACCTCCATATTGTATTTCATGTCTCACAGTAACACAGCCCCAACAACACAATAATTAAGGCCCGAGCACCTCTGATGGGAGGCCCTATTGAAATTGTAAGGATTATTCTGAGTTTAGTGAAAGGGCTTTTTGAGGGCTTTCCCATGCTCAAAAAGTTTCTAAAGTGTGCAGTATATTAGAAAGTGGTAAAAATTGACGTATTCTGGAGTAATTTAAAATGGGCGCCACCTACGGAAAGCCCCCTAAGTTAGCTTTCACCGATCCTCACGAAAATAAAGACAGTTGTGTATCATGACCAGACGCACAAAAAAGTCTCTCAGTGCATTATGAAAAACGCAACAGGAAGCCCGCCATTTTGGATTTAGTGGCCATTTTGGCCATATTCCATATTTTTACTTTGATGTAGTTGTCGTAGAACTTTCATCGGATCAACTTAAAATATAGACGAGTGTCATCACAACAAGATACTAAAGTTATCAAAAGATCAACTTTTTGTCAAGAGTGTTTGACCGTGGCGTTGCGTCAAAGTTTGATTAAACGCCATCAAAACACGGGCTTCTGTATCTCAGACATATTTGGTCCAATCAAGTCCAAACTAGACACATAAGACAAGAGTCGCGACCTGATGACATCTACACAGAAATCATGACTTAAAATCACAGCGCCCCCTGGTGGCAGCAGGATATGTCTTGTTTTGGGTACGTCTTACACTTGGAAGTATTCCTCCTCATCCACTTTGCGAAACAATGTCAAACTGTGTCAAATGGGTCTCAAGACCTTGATAATGAAGACATAAGATTACTGTGACTTTTCGTCAAACGCAATATTAATGGCGTGGCATCAAAGTTCATCAACTCGCCATGACACACGAAATTGCTTTAACTTCGGTGTTCGAGGTTCAACCTCCCTCAAACTATATGTGTGTATTAACAGCCACCCCTTGAAGATATTCAGATGGTTTTAAGAAATGGGCGTGGCAAAATCACTGACTAGCGCCCCCTAAAGGCCAGCCCCATCACTACGATTGGCGGACATCTACAAAAATCAACAAGGACATGTGTCTTTTCATGACAAAGAAATAAGTCTCTTGGATACATCAGATCAACTTAAAATTTAGATGAGTTACTTCACAACAAGATGGAGATCCAAAGTTATTTGAATTTTAACATTTCGTCATTCCATGTGACCGTGGCCTGGCGTCAAAGTTTGATTACACGCCATCGAAACACGAGCTTCTGTATCTCAGGCATATTTGGTTCAATCAAGTCCAAACTAGGCATGTAAGACAAGAGTCGACCTGATGACATCTACAAAGACACCATGACTTAAAATCACAGCGCCACCTGCTGGCTACAGGAAGTGAAGCGTTTATCCTTGCCGCAGTGCAAAAAAACACATGCAACGCGGAGACAAGCGCTTGGTCATTGAACGCTTTGTCTTCCCTGACCGCAACACAATTGAAACCGCCTGTGTGCTCTGGACCGGTAGTGCTAAAACGTAGCCCTTGTTTATCTTTGTTCCATACCTACAGACAACCAAACGCTAGACCTTCATGGTGAGATTTATAAACCACTCCTTGACTAATAAAATTGATATTACAGCATTAATAACCATATCACAAATATACTTAAATCCATATCATTGTATATATGTATACACTACTTCCTTGCAATTACAAGGTGTGATCATAAAGTTCTGAGACAGACAAGTTTTATACCGACTTGAAAAAAACATTTGTTATAATGATATCATTTTATGCGTCAATCCTACATCTTTTGTTGCCGTAACCAAGGAGATAATATAACCAAGTGTAAAAGTAGAATTTGTGTTGTTGCTGCTATCTGTTTCATGAATGCTTATTTAAATATCCATTGAGAGGGTAAGAGGGTGAGCAACAGAAAAAAACAAATCATTCAGTTTGATGGGCCTCTAATCCAAGGGAGGTCCCTGACCCCTTCACAAAAAACCTATTCATTTATCACTGTGACACAATTAGATATGGTCATGCCAGTGAAAAGACATTAGAGACTCCCTTTCTTTGCTCTCTCCTTCTCTCTCGCTTGCTCTTTCTCTCTGCTGGATTTTTCAGGAAGAATTATGCAATGGAAGTGTGATTATCTTTCCTGTCCTTTCTCATTTTATTTGTGAGCATTTTTCATTTCTTGATGGACATGAGAGAGAAAAGGACAAAAAGACAGAAAGAGAGCAGACAAAGATGTGATCAGACACGCAGAGAGACATCAGAGCATTGCCGAGCAGTTCACATACGCTCACATATTCTCTGATAAACATAATGAATCACACTGGATGAATGGAATCCTCTGGAAAACTGCACCGTGAAAACTGCAGTGTTTCACTCAGAACCTCAATGCCTTGCAAGTGGGGACTCACTGAAATCTTTGACTACTTTGTGTGCAAAACTCACATTTCACTATCATTTCCAGTTTACAACACAAGATCATCTGACTTTAGTGTTAATAAAATACATTATAACTGGCAAGATTATTTTCAGTAGCCATTGATGATTACGTATTTGTTGGTTTGATTTTACATTTATGATAAATATATGAAAATAGTGTTTCAACTGGCCATTAACATTTCTGAGTTCAAGAGAAGGTTTTTGTCTGAGAAACAATGTCTTATTACAGACCTCTACCCAGCTGAGAACACATAATGAGACTATTTTACTTTAAACACTGAATTGGGTTTCAATATTTCAATAAAGAGGATCAATTACTATGTATTTTGCCACTGTGCATTGTACCGGACGCCTGTGGCTGATGGGTAGAGTGGTCGTCCTCCAACCCGAAGGTCGGCGGTTCGATCCCCAGTCTGAAACATCTGCATGTGTCCTTGGGCAAGATGCTGAACCCTCAATAGCCCCCCATAGAATAACAAAGTGCTGAAACTGTATGCTTTGAGTGGACTTCATCAGACAAGAAAAGCGTTATATAAATCCATTTACCATTTAATTTTACCTCCGATTTTTGTTTTTGCACAATTGGTTACATGTTAAGGTTGGTTTATGACCTCTTTAGAGCTGGTTCTGAAATCTTGCTGTATTTATGAATGGGCTGTCTTTATAAAAAGATTTTCCAGCATTATCAACTACTCAAATCGCTTATTTTAAAAATGTTATTTAGAGAGAACAGAGAGATTAAATAGTGAAGAGGGGCAAACAGAGAGACGGGCGAAAACATGCAGAACAGGGCCGCAGTTTAGACTCGAACGCTGGCCACTACGGGTGAAGACTAGCTTCAATGGGGTGGCAGATCTACCAGGTGAGCTGTACGCTGCCCCTAACTCAAAGCGCTTTTAAAGTACCTCTATATGCAGCATAATTTCTATTAAACTACTTTTTTTCACTGTCAGCCCAGTGTTGTGTATCAATTTGGATCGTGCATCCAAATTGATTTCTGTCCATCTTTTGAGAGGGATCCTTCACATGTGGCTCTATCTGAGGCTTTTATGCTTTTCTACACCGTTAATAGTGTTTTTTTGGTAGTCTTCCCTTACTCTTGTTGAGGGTCAAGGGCAGAGGATGTCGCACCTCGTTAGGCCCTACCAGACAAATTGTGCTTTGTGAATATGGGCTTTATAAATAAAATTTAATTGATTGTTTGAACTTTCATCTTACCCAAAACACAGACTAGAGAAGCTGACCTACCGACCTTCAGGTGGACTAGTGGATAACCCTCTCTAACTCCCGAGTCTGAGCTGCCACTATGTGTAAGTGTCTGCTTGTGGCCAATCATGGAAAAAAGTGTGGATGTGGGATCATTTGTTTCACAAAATTAAGACAGAAACCCAAATTTTTTATTTTTGCAAAGTAAGTACATGCACAGTATCAGTAAAAACATTTAAGGCCGTTTTAAGAATTCCAAGTGGCATCTGTGGTAAATAATATGGAAGGAGGGAGCAGGGAGGAGAGTAGTCCTGACAGGACACTGTGGATCTGAGAGCTACCCACACGGTACACTCTCAAAACAGATTTATTAAAAGTAACACGTGTTTATTTTTTTTACAGACAGAAAAGAAACATAGAAACTACAAATGTCTAGTTAAGAAACATAGTTTGTGTAGCTTTCAACACAATCAGTTCATTAGAACATTTAAAAATAAAAATGTGTTTATACATATTTTTTTATATTCTTTGTGTGCTTAAATTGCAATAAAATTCTCCAAATCAAACAAATGCATCGAATTCAGGTGACATTTATTAAAATAATTAAATCATCTAAAATAGTGATAAACTGATCATATAATAGTTATTCACACATTGCAAAAATAATTATTTTCAAGCTAAAAAACTTCCAAAGCTAGATATCAGATTTTGTGGGATACAGTAACATATATTTTTATGGTATGTGTGTGACAGGGGGCGTGATTGGCTTCCCCTGCATCAGACAAGTCACACCTGCCTCCACTCAGCTAATCAACCTGCCCATAAAAGACCTGTCTTCACTCCACTGTGCTGCCAGGTAATTCCGTCTTGTTCGGTAGTTGCGCTGCATTCTTAGCCTGTTCTAAATGCCTTAGATGTGTTTTTCTCCATTTGCTAAGGGAATCCTTTTGGCCTTGCTGCTCGCCTGCATTTGTGTCTTCAATGCAGAGTTTTTTCCATGTGCTCAGCCCTTGTGCCGTCCCTGGGAACCTACTAGCCAGCCTCTTCTTTGTCTCCACTGCCAAAATTTAACAATCAATTGGGTTATTATTTTTTAAAATGCGATTTTCCATATTTAAGCACATATTGTGATGTAATGTTGAAAAGGTCCAAAATATTGTCGCATTTATTTCCATATCATCCAATCTGGATGCAAAAGCAAAAGCCTCATCAACATTTGTTGATAACTGAGATGAGATTCATAAAAACACATTCATAGACAAGAGTGTGTAAGATAGGGCTGATTTGACGCTGCATCTCATCCATCCTTTGGCCCTCCATGACGTAGTAGGAGGTAAATAGTGTGTGAGCTGGAGGTCTCTGAAGCAACTTGATTCTGAGCAGAACACAAAAACAAATCCCATTCATACAATTACTGGTTTAACTACAAACATTAAGTTGTGCATCAAATTTCCCAAACAAAAAAATGTTTGGACCAGGGGCCATCTGACATGCATGGAAGGTAACTTACCATCCCTCTCCTCAACAGCTGGTTGGACATTGAGATCATTTTCAAGGTCAGCCCCTTTCAGTAATTTTGGAAGAATAGGCACTTCCCAATTTTTAAAGGAAGGTCTTCTTTCACCGAAAGTATTTTCCCAAAGTCTATATCCAACTGAAAAGTAGCAGATTGTAAAGAAATAATATTACAGTAGAGTTGTCAATTACCATTATTCATGCGTTATTGCTATGGTTTTAGACAGTCCAAAAATATTAGTAAGTATGTATAACTCTAAAATTCAAAAACGGGAGTGTGAAAATGTAATCGGTGATGCCATCAAGTATTACATGTGGAACTGCTCTATAGACAGTTCATTTGGAGTATATTATATTTTCAGTTTCAGATCAAAGAGCACTACAACAAAAAGCTAATTTAGGTATAAAAAAGGAAAACATTGTGTGGGTCCACAAAATCTGTTTCCCATTTAGTATCTACTAAGCAGCTCCAAAGTTATTATCGATGAAATCACGATAACATATTAGAATACTTAATTAAGGTGATGTTCTGGTTTAAAATGGAAATGTAACATGCATTTATGCTTAAGTATAAAAAGGTAATTACTAGGTTTCAAACCAGCACTTACAATACAATATACTATATACTATATTCTTACCAAGTATGACAGGTCTGCAAAGCAGGGGTGTCTTGAGAGTCCCACTCCATTCAATTTGAAAAGCTGTAATATAATGTGCTGCTTACTGTCATTAAAATATTAAAAGTAATCTGTTACTAACCCTTATAGATTATATCTCAATTTACCATTTTTATCTGACTAAATTCTTCACCTAAAGTCAAAGTCACAGTCGCCTACCTCTAGCAGGCCTCTCTTAAGTCAAGTAGTCTTTGACATGAACTCATTTAAAAACATGCAAAAGTGCAGATACAGATAAAATAATTGATAAGTGCAAAAACTTTGATTTTAAATAGAATAAAGACTTGTTTTAAGTCAAAGTTTTAAGGACTAGTTAAATGTTCTCATAGCCTGATGAAGTTGCCCTGTAGCTATGTCAACATTTCTGTTAAAAAAAAAGAAGATAGGATTATTGTACATACCAGATTAGCATCTAGAGATGCCAGAGGGACAAATAACTTTGAGAGTGCTCCCTTTGCACCCCACAGCCTGTCAATCCTCTTGTGATTTTCTCAGAAAGCATGTTGTTTTATGTCACAAGTTCCACCATGACAAATATAAAACACAGTGGTAGACGGTGCAGTTGGCCCTGTAGACATTGTCGCCCACTGATCCCAACCATTGAAAATACTTTCCCCATTCCCCTCTGTATTTCTGAAATCTTTTCAGTTTTTTTCTTGGAAAAGATAGCTGTAAGCCCTAACGAAGCAACACTATTACTCATGCTTCTCATTGGTCTTTCTGTGTGCCTTGACTCATTGAACACGTCTCGACCAATGAAAAGCTCATTCTGTGCTTGAAAAAAGTGAAATATGACATGAGAGACTGAGGGATTAAAGAGCAGGAGGGTTTCCCACATTTTTGTCACACAAATCGCTTGTGAAAATAGGGAACGAGTCTTTTAGTGTCCAGTTACAGAACGATTCCCTATTTTACAGGACGGTTGGCAACACTTATTACAACTTTACTTCCAATCCCTCTTTTTGTCAGTTTAACACGAAGATTCCCCTGGCACCCACCTCTTCTGCTTCAAGCTAGCATTAGCTTGGCGTTAGCTTCCAGTAGAAGATGCAACCACCTAGAATTAATGTAAAAACTCAGTCTCAGCCAATAACCTTTAATATAAGACACTGGTAGCGAAACGACTTGTTAAAAGTGTGAAAAAAAAGACTAAATATATGAACAATATGCTCCAGGTATGTGACTTGTAAAAATCCTAGATTTTTCATGTATCGCAAACAACCAATACATGAATAAATAGAAACTTGAGGTTGTATGAGGAAAAAGTGTTCATGTGAAAGGAGTTTTAAAAAATGGCTTGCGTCAATTAAGTGCTACTTATTGACTGCAAACTGCAATTGAGCTTTGCTTTTTGTTCATGTGAAGGAAAGAAGTTATTCGAATCCTGTTCAAACCTTACTGCCACAGGACAGCTGCACACTGATCCTTCTCTGTCCATGGATATTACACTAAACAGCAAACACAATATGATAGAAACCCAGGAAAGCTGCAATTGTCTTGGGCTCTATTGTGTAATGCCGAGCTGTCATCTGACACACATATCAACTATTAATATACAGCTCTACATTAACTTACATGTGCAATGTTTTGTGTTGGAAACACTGAAACACCAGAAAACTGGTTTCAGCATGGGAAATGTCTTTAATAATGTTAAAGGCCTTCGATCCAGTTCTGGACAAATCTGGAAATGTTACACTAAATGTATCTGAAAGTCATGTCCACACACAGTTTTAATGTTGTATAACTTAAGACAGTTCTCAGCTTCATATACTCTGGTTGGTGAAACAACTGAGTTTCTTGTTGCCTGTCCCTCGAGGCTTCTATACGTGTGTTTGCCTCTCCTTGGCTGCCGGCTCCACTTTTAACACTTACACTGTTGTAAAGTGAGGCTCCTCCGTTTCATAAAGCTGCCTGAAATCATGTTCCATGGTCCTCACAGGGGTTAAAGCATTAGGGCAGAGCAGGACTACACAAATGCCAGTTTCCAAACAACACTTTATGTCACTCTTTTATCTAATTGATCCATTCAGCTCTGCAGTATGTTCTATCAGAGGCAGAGGAGACCTGAGTCACAACACTCAGTGCTTACTTCAGGAAAAGCATTAAAAGAGACCAAATTCCACATTCATTAGTTACCTAAGTGACTCTGTTACATTTAAGGTTCTCATGTTTTACAAATGTTGTATGATCACATGTCCTGATACAGTTAAGCTTATTTTAGACATGAGCTGAACTAGACATGAGGTGCCTGTATAAGGTTAAGAAAATTAGAGAATGAATACGTTACTTCCTGCCTCTGCCTTCTGCACCCGACTGCTCTACCTCTTGCCTGAATAATGCAGAGGATCTGTTGCTGTTGTGAATGTGTCTGTAAATGGTAAATGCTTTTTGTATTTATACAGCGCTTTTCTAGTCGGACCAACAATCCCCAAATTCAATAATAATGATGAACTCTAGTTGGTTGGTGATAATAAATGACTCATCAGAATAGTTGTTGTTTTATTCTCTTTCAATTGACCACTAATTTAATCACTTAACCATGGCAGTTGTAGGGAAGTTTCCAACACAAGCTTTATAAATACACACATTCATGCTGTCCACACACTGAAATAAGGGACTAACAAAAGTCAAATAGCTAATTTTTGCAATCTGAGACATCACTGGTCATTAATAAAATTATGATCAGATTATGTCTGATCATCTGACTGTTCATGATGCTCATTCTTAACCCTACATGAATATGTAAGTATATTCTCTGGTGTCAGCAACCTAATTTAAGTGCAGATTATTATTACTGATAGATATGATGGACAACAAAAACAAGATCAAAGCTTAAATATATTGCAGTTAATTTTCAGAGGACCTGCTACGCTGACACTGAGGTGTAAATCTGGCAAAACCCTTCAAATACTACAGCTTTGGTCTTCTTGTGTATATACAACAAATACTGAACAAAATCAGACTACACACACACACACACACACACATAAAAGAGAGAGAAACGGTAGAAGATGTACAATAAAAACAAGTTTTCACTCCAAACATCAAATTCTTTTCAACAGGATCAAATCAAGGTTGAATGTGAAAACAGCCCTGTGAAGTGGGTTCTTTAAACCTGACAGAAAGAAGGGGGAGAGAGAAGGAGCAGCCAGCCCCTTCTAGTAGGATTAGTTGGGTGTCATCAGCATAGCTATGGTAGGAAAAGCCATGTGAGTAAATGACAGAGCCGAGAGAGATGGTGTACAGAGAGAAGAGGAGGGGACCCAGGACGGGAGCTTGAGGGACCCCAGTAGTGAGAGGACAAGGTTCAGACACAGATCCTCTCCAAGTTACCCAGTAAGTGCAGTCATTGAGGTAGGATGAGAGCAGGGAGAGAGCAGAGCCTGAGACATCCAGGTCCTGAAGGGATTAAATAAGGATCTGGTGGTTCACTGTGTCAAATGCAGGAGAGAGGTGTAGAAGGATAAGGACAGAGGAGAGAGAGGCTGCTCCAGCAGTGTGAAGTTGCTCAGAGACAGCAAGGAGGGCAGTCTTAGTTGAGTGGCCTGCCTTGAAACCAGACTGGTGAGGGTGAAGAAGGTTATTATGGTGAAGATAGGAGGAGAGTTGATTAAAGATAGCACGCTCGAGAGTTTTGGAAAGAAAGGGAAGAAGAGAGACAGGTCTGTAGTTATTTACTTAAGACGGGTCGAGGGTGGGTTTCTTCAGGAGAGGATTTACTCTTGCCTCCTTCAGAGAGTTAGGGAAACAGCCAGTTGACAGGCTGTCTTACAAAGGTAAGAACTTGATTGGGAAACAGGGGGGTGAAAGAGGAAAGAGAAGGGGATGAAGATGAAGTTGATGGAAATGTAGTTAAAGCCGGAGGATTACAAAATGAGGAGCGTATGTCATCTATCTTTTTTGTAAAATAGTTGACTAAGTGCCTTGGTAGAAGGGAGGAAGGAAGAGGGGGACTGAGGAGGTTGGAAAATATGAAGAGTTTAAGGGGTTAGAAAATGTGGTTTGAATTGTTGTTTGGTAAAAAGTGCTTTTGGCTGTGGAAATATAAGCAGAGAAAGAGGAAAGAAGGGACTGATAAGTGAGCAGGTCGTCAGGGTGTTTAGATTTTCGCCATTTCCTTTCTGATGCTCGTGAGAGTGGGAAGGGCAACAAAAATAACAACAACCCCCAGCCCCAGCCTGCTGCCCTTTGCATCTAACAATGGGGTGTGGACTTGTGTGCTCTGAGACTTCATCAATACTACCATGTTTTCATTTGAAAATTATGTTTCTGTCATGATTCTGCCATGGTGGTGATGAACTTTTGACAAAAGCCAGAAAGACTGTTTGGGTTCTGGTTATGGACTCATTAGTTAATGGACATTTACCTTGGTTTTCCTTGTGTTAAGATTTGTACTTAGTTGTGTATTTGTTCTGTTTCCTTTTTTATTTTGAAATATTCCTTTGTGTCTGTGACTCTATTTCATGCCTTTGTCCTGTTTCCCACCCCTGTGATTGTCTGCACCTGTACCTAAAATGTTTAAGTTGTGTTCAGTCATCCCTGCCTCCCTTGTGTTTATAAGTCTCTGTGTTTCCCTATGTCTTCGTCAGTTCATCGTATTTAGCTGTTTCATCTTGTTCGTCTCTTTCCATGGTCTTGTCAGTCACATTTTACAGCCATATCTCACTTCCTAGTGTTTCTTAAGCTGCTTCCAGACATGCACTGGACTCCACAGTTCCTCTGTATTTTCTCCTGGTAAAGGTGCGTGTGTTAACACGAATGTCAGAGTGAGATGCCCCGTAGAAAACACAGCGGTGATCCTTCGCTGGGTTCACACATGCACCTTCTCTGGAATTAAATACGGAATATCTGCAGAGTTCAATGCTTTTAAACTGCTAGAGAGAGACAGAGAGAGACTCAGACAGCCTGTGGCAGTGTGTGGGTATCTGAAAATCCCGAACTGAAACCGTGGAAGTTTGGACCGCAATTTAAGTCTTGGTTTGAGAATCGATACAGCCCTGGAAACGTATTTCACTTAACCATTCACACTGAACATGCCGTGTACACACACAAACAAAACACATTGACAACAGACACATCTTTAACTCAGACTAGGTAAAAACATCACTTGGTTTAAAAGAAAACAAATGACATAAATGATTTGCACATAGAGTGGAGAAATGGGATCCTTTCACAAGTGGTCCCTGTAGACACACTCAGGACGTATTGTAATGCCTGGTGTGAACAGAAATACTTGCACTAGCACTGCCCACTTGTGATCTGATCTCTAAGAGCTTTATAACATCAATGAAAAGGGCCTGAGACAGTGAATGAATAGTACCCAGTAAGAGTTAACTATTTTCGAGCATGTACTTCCATTTATCCTCATACTCTCGCACCTAGTGCAAAGATGGTTGGTCATTCTATGCACTGCCTAATAATCTGAGGTAGTCTTGAATAGATGACAAAATGACAGGGAAAGCTGTGTCTAAGGGGAGAGGTTGTCCTCTTTCTTGAAAGTCGGTAGTTCGATCCCAGTCTTCCGCACCTACCGGGTAACTTGGAGAGGGTCTGTGTCAGAACCTTGTCCTCTCACTACCGGGGGCCCTCAAGGTTCTGTCCTGGGTCCTCTCCTTGTCTCTCTGTATACCAACTCTCTCGGCTCTGTCATTCACTCCCAAGGCTTTTCCTACCACAGCTATGCAGATGACACCCAACTAATCCTCTCTTTTCCCCAGTCTGAAACACAGGTAAGCACACACCTTGATAAGACTGAACTCCTTTTCCTTCCAAGGAAAGGCTCTCCCATCCATGACCTGACCATAACCTTGGTCAACTGCGTGGTAAGCTCCGCCCAGACTGCTATGAACCAGGGTGTGACACTCGACAGTCAACTCTCCCTTACTACTATCATAACTGCAACAATCCGCTCGTGTAGATGCATGCTGCACAAAATCCAGAGAATACGTTCCCTTCTCACTCAGAAGGCGGCGCAGTTTATGGTCCAGGCTTTGGTCATCTCATGCCTAGACTACTGCAACTCCCTACTGGCAGGACTTAAGGCCAATTTATGCCTCTCCGTTTTTTCTATTACGGACAGACAAGACCGCCCTATCCGTCGTGGAACGCCCTCTCCGAGCGCCTCGGAGAGCTTTTCGTACACCTCTGATTTTTCTAACTCTCCGTGTTTATGTCGGAGACCCCACGGACAGCTCTTGGCTGTGATTGGTCCGCGAACGACATCATTTCCGTATGACGTAATTTCCGTATTTCCGGACCTCAAACTTCCTGTTTACTTCCCTGTAGCAACAAACACGAACACAACTATGATTCTACGATTAATGTGACGTGTGTGTTAAGCCAGCGGAGTTGTCCGGCTGACGGTGGCTCGTTAGAGCACTGACGGCATGTGTGCACGGTCACATACGGTTATAACGAGCTTTCAAAACGGCGCTAGCGGGCTAGCCACCATGCTAACTGCGGTGGTAACAGTGCAAAAACCCGCCGTCACGACTTTAATTCCACTTCTATCATGACACTGTTTCTATAATACCGTCAGGTTAGAAGCAAACACTGGGTAGTAGTTAGTGTCGGGAGTCCCTGCTGACTGTGTGTGGAAGCTGGGGGGGGAGCTAGCTCCGTGTAGCTTCTAGCTACATGTAGCCTCAAGCAGATTCAAGCTGTGGAATCAGCAACACAGTTCGGAAACAAGACCGGGGAACCGCTGCGCTAAGAAACGATTACATCAGCATTTTGACCCGCTGGGTGTCACTTTATTTAGTTCTGTTAGTTGCCATGGTTCAGTGTGTGGGAGGCAAGCTAACAGAGGTAAACAGAGACACGTGGACTTCTTCTTCCCAAATGGGGTAGGCTTCTCTGAGCTCGTCTTCCGTTGCGCCACCTATGTGTTTGGCGGTGGATTTTTTTCGACGTACAGTGGTCGGAGAAGTAAAAATCAAAAAGACTCTTTGCCCCCCGTGGAGCCCTCTCCGAGAAACGGATACATAGTAGCATACTGGAGCCTTAACTGCTAGTGCTATCCGACCTCTGCAGCTCATCCAGAATGCAGCAGCTTGACTGGTCTTTAACCTAACTAAGCTCACTTACCTGTGGCTGCCCGCATCCGTTTCAAAACACCGATGAAGTGAACGGATCGGGTCCAGTCTATATCCAGGACAATGTCAAACCTTACCGTCCACTTGGTTCCCTGTGTCCTCCCTCCACACTACTGCTGACCTGCATTCGCTATCCCACTAAACAATAACACTCATTAAAAGTTATTCGGACGTGATTACTAAGTTCACCTGTTAGCTGCATCACAAGACAGGCAGAGCCAGGACATAATGGTTAAAGTGACTGGAATGATAACTTGATAATCGTGATCGCCTGTGCGGTGTGAAGAGCGACATGCGCTGACACACACACACACACACACACACACACACAGAATCCTTAAGAATATGCTGGAAAACCTAATACAATCATAATCATCCTATCCTGTTTCCCGAGCTGGTAACATATATCCTGTGCAATATTTATTGAAGAGCAATTTTTGGTAACAACGCCAGAGAGACCATTTTATTTATTGTTTTGGTTGTGTGTGGTTTATTTTGTTTTATTTTAATACTTTTAATTCTAATTCCAATGTCAGACTAAATATCTAAAAAGAAGTTTGTTGCTCTTTGAAAGGGATATTATAATGCTATAATATTATCATAATATCAGTATGAAATGGTTTAAAAATGATGACAATAATATAATTCATCACAATTATTTCTGGGACAATATATCATCCAACAAAATTTGGTATAGTGATAGGCCTACCTTAATATCTTTAATAATGCACCAAGTTTACAGTATTAGTTCTCTGAAAATGTCTTTCACATCCAAGCAAAATTTAAATATCAGTCGACCCCTTCCCCGGCGTCCCTGTGCCTTATCGCCCGCAGATGCAGTACCCGCCGCTGTGGCCACATCATCATGGATTGCGATTTATTGATCGCGTGTCGGTGGACGCGGTGTTGGATCCAGTGTGGTGGATTCTATGTCGTGCAGGCTGACCGTAGTGGGAATGGAGGATCCTTTGTCGCGTTGGCGTCAGATAATGGTGGTGGACCACGACCGTGGTGGCAGTTGATGATTGATCCTAACTGGCGGCAGTGGACAATGACTGTGGACTATAGTGGCATCCGATCTTGATGGTGGATCATAATCTTGCTGGCTGCTGACCATAGACTGATTGCAGAAGGACTGCTGACATATGGTATTGAAGTTATCCTTAACTTATCAAAAAGTTTATCCTCATCATTGCTGCTAAAAACCTTCGTCCTGATGATGTTTTCCTACACTTGACATCTATTGCACTTCTGTCCGTCCTGGGAGAGGGATCCCTCACGTGTGACTCTCTCTGAGGTTTCTACGTATTTTTATCCTGTTAAAAGTTTTTTTTTAGTAGTTTTTCCTTACTCTTGTTGAGGGTTAAGGACAGAGGATGTCTCACAATGTTAAAGCCCTATGAGACAAATTGTGATTCATGAATATGGGCTATACAAATAAAATTTGATTGATTGATTAAATCAGAAATCGAATCGAGACCTTGTGAATCAGAATCAAATTGATTTGGGAAATCAGTGGGAATACCCAGCTCTATGTAAAATTGTACAATCAAGTGATTTGAGAGGTCATCAAGACTACAAAAGCACTATATAAATACAGACCATTTACAGCTGGTAGCATGCAGTTTGTTATTGCAAAACATCCTAACTAACCACACAGTAAAAATATAGTACAGAACTCCCCATAGCATCCATCTTTCAGCTGTCTAAGAATAACCTGGAGACAACACATAAACATGAGATATTATCTAGTCTGCTCTTAGACATACCTCGATTTTGTCAGTTTTAGCATCCCCCCAGTATAGTTTTCCCGCAGCATAATCGATTGCCAGTCCGTTGGGCCAGCCCAGAGAGCTGTTGAGCAGAACAAGCCGGTCTGTTCCATCCAGGTTGGCTCGCTCAATCTTGGGATGCTCACCCCAATCAGTCCAGTACATGTAGCTGAAAGAGACCGCGGCAACAAGAGAATATGATGCCTAATTCCAGTCAAAAGGTCATTATTAATTTACAAATATCCAGATTTTTAGAATCCATTCATTTTAGTTTTTGCTTGGATAGAAAATTATATCCATATTTTTGGATATATCCAAACCTCATGTCATCTTCCATTGCTTTATTAGTTAGATGTTGTTCTTTTAAAATTAATCTCTCTGGTTCTCAGCCACAAAAAACCCTGAGGGCAGTCTCTAAAACTCATTAAGTATCAAAATGTATTGTACATTAAAAGGATGGTTCACCAGAAAATAAAAAATTCACTGCTAAATTTTCTCTGATATCCTCACACCAAACACACTGCACACAAGCTCTCATCCAAGGGCAAGCAATACTGTTTACCCATGAAACTCCAAAGGTACTTTGTGAACACAAACACTTCACCCGACCCTCCATTGGCATAGTGGTGAATGGATAATGAGTGAATTCAGATTTTTCAGTGAACTATCCCTTTTAATGAGTGAATATAAGTCCTATCTGGAAAATGTAAACATTTTGAGAATCCCAAGATGAACATCGAAATGCCACTCCAAGCTCTCTAGAATGTCCAACAAATGGTCAGGATTTGATGAGTAAATACTGCTATCAGTCAAAGTAATTCAAATTCATAGAACTTGAGTTTTCCTTTTAAATTGTAAAGTGCAAACTCCACTGACACACACACAAACACACACCCATTTACGGGGTCCAGGACGATGGCTCTGGGTTCATCCAGGTTCTCTGAAATTAAAATTTTGCGAGAGGTTCCATTCAGCCTGGTAACCTGGAACAGCACATGACACAATTCAGTATTAGAATACAAAATACTTGTATCACTATTTATGATAATCCTGCCTGTTTTTCAGTTTTTTTCTTTGATAAGAATCAGGGTGGTTGTTTTCTGTGTTGAGCTACACATCATAAACACTGTGGTCTTTATATGTTTTTATGCTTTATGTTAAATGCATGCACCTATTTACAAAAGAAAATTCCAGGTAGGTGTAAACCTATTGGCAATAAATCCTTTCTGATTCTGATCATGAAATTATACCATGGGCAGGGATGGTCTGATTGGTCAGTTGTAGTGGTTATTCATCCAAATGAACAAAATCACTGGTATTTAAAAATCTAAAAGTTGAAAATAAATTAGGTTATGTATCAAATCCACCTCAATGCGGTCAGTGCCAGTGTCGGTCCAGTACAGGTTCCTGGCCACCCAGTCCACAGCAATGCCATCTGGATGGTTGATCTCCGTGGTAACCAGCATCATGGCATTACTGCCATCAATGTGGGATCGTCGGATGGCCCGAACCTCATCGTCTGTCCAATAGACGTAACCCTCAATAGGGTCGTAGTCTATAGCGATGGCATGTCGAATGTCATCAACCTGCATGAGCAAAGTAAAAAGAAAAGATGAATACACAAGAGAGACAATAACAAGTCTCAGTATGGCGACTGTGTGCTCGCTCACAAATAAAATTTGATTGATTGATTGACTGACAAGACTGATAAGTTTGTAAATGTTTACCTGTAGCACTATGTCAGTAAAGTCTGGCAGATCCAGTGAGATTCTCCGCAGGTCAGTGCGTCGAGCCAGCAATAAGACCTGTTCTGCTCCTACATAAACACAAATGTTGAATTCAACGTTGATTCCTGTTGATTTAAGCAGCACTAAAGGACTCATTGGAGAGTTTGTTACAGCTGCGTTTGGTCCTTTATTTGTGATGATACTCATTTCTACAATTTATCATGTATTTCTGCAGCTGTGTTGGTATCTTTCTTGATGTCCTGCTCAAAACAGACTAATCCTCCATTATGTACCATCTATGAAGTAGAGGTGCTGGATGTGGTTATATTTCTTTCATTTAGAGGGGCACTTGGATGGTGTGGTGGAGAAAATGCATTTGTTGTAGAAGTTGTAGAACAAACAAGAGACCTTGAAAAAGGTAAAAATTAAAGAGATACAGTGGCTATAAAAATTCTACACCCCCTGTTAAATGCAAGGTTTTTGTGAACTTTCTGAACTTTTTCCACCTATACTAACCCTAACCCATATGACCTTTAACGTGAACAATTCAATTGAAAAAACAAACTGAAATCTTTTAGGGGGAAAAATAAAAATAAAATAATGTGGTTGCATAATTGTGCACACCCTCTTATAACTAGGGATGTGGCTGTATTAAAAATTGACCAATCACATTCAAACTCATGTTAAATAGTAGTCATTACACACCTGCAATCATTTACAGTGACTCTGATTAATCCCAAATAAAGTTCAGCTGTTCTAGTAGGGTTTTCCTGACATTCTCTTTGTTGCAACTTACAGCAAGAGCCATGGTCCGCTGAGAGCTTCCTAAGCATCAGAGGGATATCATGGTTGAAAGGTATCGGTCAGGAGAAGGGTAAAAAATTATTTCCAAGGCATTAGATATATAACATGGAACACAGTGAAGACAGCCATCATCAAGTGGAGAAAATATGGCACAACAGTGACATTACCAAGAACTGGACATCCCTCCAAAATTGATGAAAAGACAAGAAGAAAACTGTTCAAGGAGGCTTCTAAGAGGCCTACAGCAACATTAAAGGAGCTGCAGGAATTTCTGGCTGTACTGGCTGTGTACTACATGTGACAACAATCTTCCGTATTCTTCGTATGTGTGGGCTATGGGGTAGGGTGGCAAAACAGAAGCCTTTTCTTACCAGGAAAAACATCCAAGCCCGGCTAAATTTTGCAAAAACATACATGAAGTCTCCAAAAAGCTTGTGGGAAAATGTGTTATGGTCTGATAAAACCAAGGTAGAACTTTTTGGCCATCCTTCCAAAAGGTATGTTCTGCGCAAAAACAACACTGCACATCACCCAAAGAACACTATACCCACAGTGGAGCATGGTGGTGGCAGCATCATGCTTTGGGGCTATTTTACTTCAGCTGGAACAGGGGCCTTAGTCAAGGTGGAGGGAATTATGAACAGTTAAAAAATCCCAGTCAGTTTTGGCACAAACCTTCAGGCTTCCATTAGAAAGCTGAAGATGAAGAAGAATTTCACCTATCAGCATGACAACGACCCAAAGCATACATCCAAATCAACAAAAGCATGGCTTCACCAGGAGAAGATTAATGTTTTGGAATGACCCAGCCAGAGTCCAGACCTGATTCCATTTGAACATTCGTGGGGTGATCTGCAGAGGGCTGTGAACAGGAGATGCCCTCGCAGTCTGACAGATTTGGAGCTCTTTTGCAAAAAAGAGTGGGAAAATATTGCCAAGTCAAGATGGGCCATGCTAATAGACTCCTACCCCAAAAGACTGAGTGCTGTAATACAATCAAAAAATTCAACAAAGTATTAGGTTAAGGGTGTGCACACTTATGCAACCAGGTTATTGTAGGTTTTTTATTTTTCTGCTTAAAAGGTTTCAACTGAATTGTTAACGTTAATAAGTCACATTAAAGGTTGAAAAAGTTCAGACAGGATTCATCTTTCTTTCATTTGTTTACATCACAAAAACCTTGCATTTTAACAGGGGTGTGTAGACTTTTTATATCCACTGTATATGCAGATTTCATTCATGCCCGGTAAATGCCCATATTTTTCAAACTCCCAAACTATGACAAATATTAGAAAATAGTCTATTCTATGAATGCAAAAAATAAGCCTTATGACATCAGGGTAATCACACTTGCTGTTCACAAACATGTCTGATATTCTAAGTTGAGCTTAATTAAAAAAAAAAAAATCCACATTTTAAGTATTTAATTTGGAGAGGACAGAGAGCTGTTTAGGGGGGAAGCACAGGGCCGCTGGTCGGACTCAAACCCGGGCCGCTACGGGTGAGACATAGCCTCAATGGGGGGACGGTAGCCCCAAGTTGTGCTTAATTTAATTACAATTAATGTATAGAATGCCAAATCATAATATACATTAACTCAAGGCACTTTACATAGTAAGGTCCCTCTAGGGTAAAATGCCTGCTCATTTGTCCAAAGTCACACAGATCCATATAAATATATACGTTTTTTGTCTTTGTCTCTCACACCTCTGACTTTGAACAGCGCATATGTAAAGCAGTTCAAAGTGTCTTTCTATTCCCTTATCTGCCTCATCCTACTCAACTTTGTCTCACAGTTCAGATCAATTAATTTGAATCCAAAGACAAAGACAAAACTGCAGAGCAAAAAAAATTACTGACGTTTCTAAGAGATCCATAAAAATTAATATTTTATAAAAGAAGACATTAAAATGCGTGTTAAATAAATTGTGTACTTCCCACATTATGTTTCAATGCACAACTCACGATATCCAATTTCTCAAAGTGTCGGCTTTCACAGAATCAAAATCTGACATCTGTCCGCCTCAGCACTGATTTAGATTGGACATCAAGATTTGTTTCATGGTTTCCTAAATGGATGAGGCAACGGGACACCAAGACACTTTAAGACTCCTGACAGACAGTCTCACACTTTTAAACATACACATTCTGGTGCCAGAAGAATAACAAACTCCTTCAATTTAACCAGCCAAGTAAAACAAATGAGAAGTTGGGTAACAAAGACAAAAACACACACTTCTTGCATTATTTGTGAGGACATTCCAAAGAATGTCCTCACAGCGCATTCCCTGCCTCTTACCCCTGACCTAAGCCATGATAAATCCCTAATCCCTAGCTAACTCTAACTTAAACCCTAAAACGTGAAAAAGAAAAAAAGAAAAAAGTATCAACCATAAAAATGTCCTCAAAAGAATGGTTTGAAACTTAAATTTGTCAAGGCAGCCATAGAAAAACATGAATGCACGCATGCACTTATTTGGAATCAAACTACTGACTGACACAATAGAGCGTTGTTGTTTTGATTTTCAACCATAGTGGAGTGACAGGGCATGCTTCATTCAATTTAAATAGATTCACCTTAGACAGATGCACTCTATTCAACAGCGAGATGCACTCTAACATTGTGGTTTATTTTGCAGAATAAGGTTCTATTGTTCTAGCATCGTGGGAATCAACATGGTAACTGGTCTGTTAGTGTCCCACCCAACTTTCTCTTGTATTAAAGCTGATACACTCTGTGCCGCATCACTGAAGAGAACCAAACACAATAATAATGGAGGTCACAAAACAGACTGTGTCAAATGTGACCCTAGTATCTAAAACCACATATCAAATAAATTTGAAGGCAAGTTGTGAAATCTTCCAAGTTGTGGGTCCTCTACTCTTCTGTCTGTACACCAACTCTCTCGGCTCTTTCATTCACTCACATGGCTTTTCCTACCACAGCTACGCAAATTACACCCACATAATTCTCTCTTTTCCCCAACCTGAAACACAGGTAGCAGGAAGAAACTCTGCTTGTCTGACTGACATCTCTCAGTAGATGTCCGCACACCACCTGAAAATTAACCTTGACAAAACCAAACTACTTTTCCTTCCAGGGAAAAGCTCTCCCACCCATGACCTTATTATTACCATTGACAACTCTGTGGTAGCCCCAACCCAGACTGCAAGGAACCAGGGTGTGACAGTCAACTCTCCCTTACTGCCAAACTTGCCGCAGCAACTCGTTCTTGTAGATACATGTTGCACAACATCAGTAGAACACGTCCCCTTCTCACTCAGAAGGCGGCGCATGTTCTGGTCCAGCCCATGGTCATAGTAGTGCTATCCAACCTCTGCAGCTCATCCATAATGCAGCAGCTCGACTGGCCTTCAACCTACCAAAGTTTACTCACACTACTCCACTCCCTTCACTGGGTACCAGTGGCTGCCCGCATGCATTTTCAAGACACTAGTACCGTGCTGTGAACGGATCGGGCCCAGTCAACATCCAGGACATGGTTTAACCTTACACCCCAGCCTGTCCACTCCAATTTCCATCTGTAAATCCGTTTGCTGCTCCCTCACTGCGAGCAACAAAACAAAATCAGGACTGTTCGCTGTCCTGGCTTCTTAATGGTGGAACAAGCTCCCCATAGACATCAGGAAAACAGAAAGTGTACACCTTTTCCGCCGAGGGCTAAAGGCACATCTAGCCGACTATACTTTGGTTAAGAAGATGATGTCTAATAAACCACCGTCATCTCTGGTGTTTATATTTAAAAAATTACAAATATTCAGTTTAGCCGCACTTGGGTGTAGCACTTTTGGCTTTTTTGAAGCAAATGTTCTTACTTGATTCTTGCTGTTTTTGGTTTGTACCCACATGGTTGAATGCACCTATTTTAAGTCGCTTTGGATGAAAGCGTCAGCTAAATGTAATGTTCTAGCTATTTTCTCATGTGCTATGGAAATGGCTTTGTTGTTATATATGACCAAATAATGGAAGTTCATCCATGGTGAGATAATGTATCATTATGTATCATCTGTCAATAGTCTTTGGTCTATAAGGACGCAGAGACCGTTTTTAGTGGCGGCTTAATGTCCACAACCAGATGTCTTAAAAAAAGGTGAGCTTTATAAGTGGTTATAGATAAAAGAGTATATTGTAGTGTCTACGCTTAGGGGCTTAATGGATCCGCCTCTTCCTGTTCTACAAACTCACGACACAAACATCAGTTTGTTAGTTTTTCTTGTGCGCATATCTAACTCATATGCGCACAGACAGAGCGGCACCATCTCTACCTCTTTTGAGTGTTTCACCAGTGGCAAGTCCTAAGGACAAAATGTGATTTAGTTATGCATACTTTAGGCTTAACTATCCAATAGGATGCCAACACCTACACGTAAGGTGGAGAGTGACACTAATTCTAGCAGTTGGAATGGGTGACGCAAGTAGAGGGAGATATATGCGGATACTGTGGGAGACTTGGGTGTGACAATTACTCATGTTACTCTGTTAGCGGTTGGTAACTGACCGCTAACTTGTTATTTTATGCAGTTTGTTTGTGATGATTTATTTTTTGTGTTGGGTTTATTTTGTTATTCATATTCTCCTAAGCATGGGAAATCAACTACTCTGGGATAATTAGACACTTCCTGTGTGAGCGTGATAAAACCACTGCTGCCCATCAGCGTCTTGATGATTGCTTTAATCCCTGTTTGAACACCCCTCGGTAAGTGGAATGAGGTAGGAAGCGTTCTAATTCCCTTTGCTACAAGCAGTGCCGGGCGTGAGTCGCTCATTCACAGTGGTCAGCTGTTCTTTGTTTAGATTGACAGTGCATACCATGCGAGCTGTGTTGACTTGAATGAGCTTCAGTGTGATTACTCTTGATTAACCTGTCAAACTTCTCTCATGTTGTAGTTTCATTTTTTTATAATGTTTATTCATGTATTTAATATATTTTTTTATTTATAAGGGTTATTTGCATTGATGTTTAAATAGGTGTATCTTATTTTGTATTAAATGATTATCTTGTACTTCCTGTTAGTATCGGATATGAATTAATATTTTGTTTAGTTCCTACTTGTTTCACTGTGTTTCTATGATGCCATGGTTGATTTGTGTGATTAAAAAGCCAAGAAGCATCAGTTATGGACTCTGCGTCTTGCTTTGCTGTTATAGCGTTTTTATATTTTTCCAACTTCTGGTCTCCTTGATGCATCAATTCTACATTAAAATCTTCTGCATAAGACATCAGCTGCTGCCCTAGTTCTCCTTTTACCAGCTTCCAGAAAACTTTCATAACACTGTGTACCAGGTATACATCTCATGTAGATCATCCCATGTTCTTTCTTCGGTGAGCGGTCTTGCTGATAATGGTTTCTCTCTAATATTGCACAGTTTTGAGCAAGGTGCCCTCCGATTATGTCTGTTATGATCTTGTGTTATCCTGAAAAATGGAGGATGATAAATAATTCATAATATTAATTATGTATGTTCTCTTTAATGCGCTGTTTACTGGTGTCGATTTAAAAAATGCTGTTATCAGTGCACCATATTACGGAGCTCCCCAGGGGACAGGGGGGGGAAAAATGATGGGTGAAAAAAAAAAAAAACCTGACTTTTGCGAGATCTCACAAAACTTTTGCGAGATCCCGAGAAAGTTTTGCGAGATCTCGAGATACTATTGCGAGATCTTGAGATACTTTGGTGAGATCTCGCAAAACTTTTGCGAGATCCCGAGATACGGGTTGTGGGCGGGTGCCACAGAGCAGGGAAGCCGAGGCTGAGACACACACAAACACACACACACACCCCACACACACAGTCTTATGACTTAGCATCTCATTATTATAACTTAGTATCTCATAATTATGAGATACTGACTGCAGGGTCTGTCATGGGAGATTGTGTGTGTGTGTGTTGGGGGGGGGGGTTGTGTGCGTGTGTGTGTATGCTTGTCTCTGTTCCTCTTCACTAAAACTGATAATCACATGTATTTTTTAGTTATTATCCGATGATGACAGATCGGATCAGTGCTGGTGTTTACTGTTAAAGTGTAAAGTGAGCGCTGGACAGGGGGACGTGAGGCGGAAGCAGACTCCGACACACACAGGTTGCCCGGACTTTTAATGAGTGTCTGTTCTGATCCTGGAGCAGCGCTGGTTATAATTATTCAGCGGCAGCACATCGCTAAGACAATGAACGGAGCAGAAAACATGGATCGATCCTGTTATGTCTCTGTATCGATGCACAGTCGCCCACTTCCGCGAGTAAGGCGGCGGTCCCCGCAGCCGCTCAGCCTCGGCTTCCCTGCTCTGTGGCACCCGCCCACAACCCGTATCTCGGGATCTCGCAAAAGTATCTCGAGATCTCGCAAAAGTATCTTGAGATCTCGCAAAACTTTTGCGAGATCCTGAGAAAGTTCTTTTCACCCATCATTTTTTTTCCCTCTGTCCCCTGGGGGGCTCCGTACCATATACAGCTCTTCTCACTTCATTTTCTAAACAGAAGTGGGAGTTGAGTTTTTGGTCACACTACTGCAAATGGGGTCTGTACCTGGCTTGCATGTCTTTCCGTCTGGTTTAAGCTGAACACCAGTGGGGCAGGCACAGCTGTAGAAAGGCAATACTGGAGAGAGTAGGCAGAGATGACTACAGCCTCCATTATTGTCACTACAGGAAGTCTTGACTTCAGTGACATCAGCAAAAGAAAAGGGACAAAAAAATATTATTAAATATATTTTATACACATGATATTTTACCTACTAGAAAAGTGTTGCAGAATCATATTCAATACCCATATTTGTACTCAATGATAGATGCATATGTACTGTTATGTAGGCTACATACACATTATTAAAACAGTCACACTTACTCTGAGGCTGACGATAAGGCTCCAGAACCTGGATGTCCATGGGGGAGTAAATCCCACTGAGGATCTCTCTGGCTTTGTCTCCCCTGTGTTTGTTACAGGCATGGATGGAGCGGGTTTGCCAGTCGGTCCAGTATAATGTCTCCTCAGACAGTGTCAGTGCAAAAGGATGGGTGAGGGTTCCCTCCACCACTGTTTCACTACAGGACAAAATAAAAACAGTTTGAATGAGAGGATGGTCTGTATTTGTGTTTGAGAATCCCATTGCAAAATGCTTATCTTTAATGGAAGATATTTTTTAATAATTTAAGAAAATAGAATTGCATATTTTAATGTGATGTTTTAGATGCCATTTGGGGTTGAACAGTGTAACTGGAGGCCAATAGTTTGCCATGTGGAGGTTGGTTGCAAAACACGTGAGGTGTATATTTCACGTGAGGTGCAGGGGCATATTTTTTCATTATGGCACAGTCAGATTAAAGCTTCCACTCCCCCTTCTCAGTTATTCAGAGGTACATGTTTCTACCACCAAAGAGCATACTTCCGTCCAATACAGGGTGTTTACATAAAAGCACTTTACTGAGCAGGTTCCAATAATAAGAGGGATAGCTGATATACAGTGGTTGACTAACTAGAACCACCAAGCATTTCCACTAAATTTTGGTTTGGATCTAACTGAACCTTCCCTGATTTTAATACTTGTAAGAGATGTGCAGTAGGTAACATTATGCTACACCTGAAGCTGCCTTCAGTTATTTCCTTATTTCTCCATGAGGGTGACTAATTACATGATAGAGAGTGTGATTAAAGGCTTACCGTCCAAAAGGGTAGTTTTTTTATCTAAATGTGTTTGCATACAATGTTTTGGGCATTTTATGCAGTTTTGGATAGATCACAGTTGAGCCATGACTTGCTTGCTAGGTGTCTATGGACTCCATCTGTAACCCTTGGCACTTATATTGTGAAAGGCCACAGCGATTCTGCCTTAGACTGGATCAGTACCAACCGTTCGAGACCTTACTCTTTGTAGGTTGAGCTGGGCTTGCACTTAACTGAAGCAGCTTCAACTAAAACACTGCTCATTCACTTTGATTTGGGGGATGTCATGGATTTCCGAACTGCAATGGGATTATGTTGTGTTGCATTGCTTGCGTTGCATAGAGGTTGAGATAATCAAATCCTGTTTAAACAAACACCTAACTGCAGGAGCTTGCCAATCAAATCAAAATAATGCAATAGAAGAGGCAGAAGCAGCTGGCTAACCTTGAATATGTTCATCTGAGTGAATTTGATTCGCTTTGTATTTATGTTTAGCATTGCATTGATAGATAGAATGACATGTTAGCAGAAAAGCCAGCTATGTTGCGTGTCCCAAGCACGAAACTGTGATTGTTGTTTGTTATGATTACAATGCCACCACCAAGCAACAGGCACACTCACTGCCAAGCGTTAACACAGTAAATATGTTGAGTCCAGCATCACTGATGGGCCAGCTCAACTTATGGTGTTCCCAAAGGCTTGATTCTAAGTCCCTGTTAGTTAACTGTTATGTTCTTATGGTAACATATTACATTACATCCTCATAGTAAGTTCTACAAATAATATTCTAACCCTAACCCTTTTGAAACTACTATGAACTGTCCTGACTGTACGTGCTCAGAGGACACTATGTCTAAGTGAACCCCAATCTTTATGCCTAAGAAAGAAGAAAAGCCTTTTCAGGCATGACGTTTGCGTAAAATCTGGAGAATTGGCTTTGGAGTTTACCCATGGTTTACCTGTCACACATGCAGGGAGGTTTGCTGCACAGACACATTCACAACAGCAACAAATCTCCCACATTATTCAGGCAAGAGGAGCTGGGTGCTGCAGGAAGTTACATATTAACTCTTCTGCACAGATCACTTGATTTTCTTTACAACACACAGACGACCCTGGGGCCCCGCCCCAACTCACTCGCTCAGAACGACACACGCAGTGAGATAAGAGGAGCGTGCACGTGAAGCCGGTAACATTTTCGCCCGCTCCTAACATGATGGCCTGATACGATTATGATAAAGAAAATTAAAGTGAAAGTGAGCGACGTTAACTCTCGCTGGAGTGAACATTGCTCACGTTCATCATATGTAAATTGATTTGTTCAATTCATCATTCACAAATACTGAATACGGATATGACAACATCAAGTTAGCTCCTTCTATAAAATACATTTAATCAGTATTGACAATACCAATATACATAGATAGTAATAGTTTTGGATGATTTTTGCCTCTTTACCTGCCCTTTCTATGGGTCTGTCATTATAACCTGTTGTGTACCATCTGTTGAATCAACCAACAACCACAGTGCATATCTCTCAAATTTTTAAACATCAAAGTCTAGAGCCATGCAATGCTCCTTGTTGATAATTGGTTGGACAGGAGAACAAAAAAGATAACATTAACAATTAGATTTCTGTACAATGAAAAAGCCCCTGTAGAGTTTGATTTCTTCTTCCACATCAGTCTACCATCTACAAAGGCACAGTTCACACAATTAAATCCATTATCATCCATACACAAAGGTCCATACCGTGCTGATCCATCAAGGTTAGCTCTATGAATAAAGCTGAGTTTAGCATCTGCCCAATACAGCTTCTCCTCGACCATGTCTATTGTCAGACCGTTGGGCCAGTATATGTCCACGTTTACAATCACTTTCCTGTAAGAGACACAAGCAAACAAAGTGAAGAGACCAAAGAATGACACTTGATTTACAATTCATTAAGTTACATTACCTATGGCTGCCATCCATGCCAGCACGCTCTATCCTGGGCTCTTCTCCCCAGTCAGTCCAGTACATGTAGCTGGATGAAAAACATAATAAAAAATAAAATAATACAAAAACACGGAAATAAGTGTGAATCAACTGATTTTAATATTTACCATAGCATGTCTGAACATGGTTGGCACACCTTGGTTATAGTGGCTTTCTACAATTCTTTTTAATACAATTTTCAGTGGCCTCTCATGCTGTTTCTGTGTGTGCATGAAGTGTCGGCACTTGGATTTTTGTGAACAAGTCTGTCAAAATTCCCCAACCGTATTTTCTCCTTTAATAAGGATTTAAAAATTACGATAGTGATTGTAACATCTTAGTATAATATCATTTCAATGTATTATGGTCAGCACAACACCTTGAAGCATACTAGTGTAAGCATGCTATTGATCTTTTTTTGCATGATAATCCCACATTTTTGCATCGACTATTGATGACGTAATGGCTTCTTGAAGGGCTGTCCCAATTCGTAGTGGAAGATTTAAACCACGAACCCCTTTGGCCCAATCCTATTTCACCCCTTTGCCGTAACATGCAGTTATATTAAACTAAGATATTACAATCATTATTGCAATTTTGAGATCCTTATTAACGGAGAAAATACTACATTTGTGGGTCTCTCTCCCATCTTGCTGGTGATTTGCAAGGCATTCTGGGCACCCCTCCGTTTCAGTTGAGGGTCTGAAAAACCTCTCACACACACAGTGCAATTGCACACGTGTATAAACTCAGTCTGGGTACATACAATGCCCTTTATAATCTTAGTAAATGTATGTAGAGCTGGAGAAGATGGCTGAGCGCTCTGTTCGGTTTGACGTAGTTTACTCAGAGCACAGTGCGAATGACAAAGACACAGAGGAGCAGTAAATTACTGACAGAGCCGCTAAAAACTGTAAAAAAAAATGTGTATGAAAAGACAAGGGCTGTCAAATGATAAAAAAAAATTGTCAGATTAATCACCATTTCTTAATGGCCGTAAAATCCCCACTTTTTATGTATATTGTTGTGGGAATGGAAAGATAAATGACAGAAGGTGGATATATACATTTAACAGTAGTTTTTTTATTGATGACAAGTCCAAATGATAGTTATTAAGATTGACAAATCAAATCAAACTTAAACATACCACTCCATAATTAAATGTGGCTGTCTCTTTGTTATGCCTCTGAGCAACCATAGGATGATGCTATTTAGAACTTTTTTTTTATTAACCTTAATCCTAAACAATTGGGGCATCTTAGCCTTTGCTCTTTTTATTGCAAATTTAGGATGGTTGAATCAATTTTCTCTTATAAATCAAACAAACAATCAAACCTTTACACAATTAAATGTGAATGTGTCCGCAAACAACACTAAGCTGTTGATTTTAATGTAATAGATGAATTGGATCAATAATCTGGCTGCAGTTCACCACCTCACGTCTACGTCGCCACTCTTCCGTCTCCAAAATGTTCGTACGCATGGGTCAGAGTTTGCGTGGAAATTCGTAATACGTAATTTTCCCGTCAAGTTTGTTTTTATAAATGCCAACGTTTGCGTGAGAAGTGGCGTATGCACATTTCAGGCCTTGTTTTGTGCGTACGCACTGGTTATAAATGAGACCCCAGCTCGGTAAAGACCAACTGTAGCTTCTGCTCTGATCATGACGCAGCGACACTGATCACTGAGATACGTTGCGTACGCACAAAGCCGGGCCTGAAACGTGCGTACGCCACTTCTCACGCAAACGTTGGGATTTATAAGAACAAACTTGACGGGAAAATTTGCAAACTCTGGGCAAACTCTGGCCCGTGCATACAAACATTTTGGAGAAGGGAATGTGGTGATGCAGACGTGAGGTGGTGAACTGAAGCCAGATTATTGATCCACGTCATCATTGACATTAAACCAACAGCTTAGTTTTGCTTGAGCGACAAATCTGCTCCACACAAACCTTTTAACTGAAAAATATATAAAACAACCTACAGCAAATTACGTTCAGATTCCATGTAACAGTGGAGTAACAGAGCCGAGTCATTAACAGTTTTTAACAATATCTTCTAACAATGTGCGTGTATCATCAAATCACTGCAGTAAATGTGACTGTGCCATCAGGTGCACAGAGCGCACTGGAGATCATTTAAAAGAAAACTTCCCTAATAATATCCCAGAGTGGCAGTTAGGATCCACTGATGTGAGGTCATTGGTCCAGATGCTGTCAATAAATAAATACTGCCGTGACACTAGGGGTGCAACGATTAATGGACGTAGTCGACAAAAATCGATGGCAAAAATAGTCGGCGACGAATTTAATTGTAGATGATTCGTGGGTTACGTCATAGCGCATGTTTTTCGTGCCGTGCAGCTGAACTAAACATTGTTTTACCGGAGGTGCTGGTGGAAGTAGCTGAGGAGTGAGCCATCTCGCTCCCTTCCTATCTTTGAAAGTTGCGCATGTGCAATCGCGACGAAACATAGACCAATTTTGTTTGTTGATGTTTTTATTGCTTATACTTTCCGTCCTTTTGTTAACAGAAAAAACAGCACTTGGCCTGTTCTTGGTTCACAGGAAAAAGGGAAACTTGAATTTAAATTAAAAAAATTATATTAGCACTTTGCCTGTTCTTGGTTTCAAATGGACAAAAACTGTATTTTTCTTTGTTTTTTTTATCAATAGTACCCTAATATGCAGCAAAGTTTATTAATTAACATTTATTATTAACATTTTCGAATGAAGTATCAGACTTCAAGATACATTTAGAAGCTGTTGGCTAAATAAGAGCAATTGAGAATTTGTGTCAGTCATAATCCGACTAGTCGATTAATCGTTTCAATAATCGATAGATTAATCGACTATCCGAATAGTAGTTCTATGTACTAGTTGCAGACCTACGTGACACGGGTGCATGATTCTGCATGATGGATGAACGCGAATGGAAGGATGAGGAAGAAGCGAGGGTTCAGCTATGTCTGATCAGCTGATATAGACTATATTGATCTATGCTCTGTGATCTTTGTGCTGAACTGAGTCTAGTATCACACAGATCGACCGACAGAACCGAACCATCCCAGTACAAACACGAGCATGATAATTGTGTTAAATTCTATAGATTGAGGACATCCCAGCTGTCTCTGAATATAATAATCCTGCACCTTTGAATTGCACCACATTTTTTTATTTCCTGCTCCGATTTTTCTATCACTCACTTTCACTCATTATGTTAGTGGAGGGCGTACTTGAAGGCAGATCCACATACGAACGTTTCTAGGTGGACAATGATTTATAAATTGAACATTGCGTTCAGGTGTGCGTGCCCACGGTTTTATGAATCGGAATTTCTTTTGCATACGCCATTTCCGTTTTTTGTGCGCACGTACACTTTTAGTATGAATCCCAGGCCCTGTTTTATAAATGAGAACCCAGGTGTGACAAGAGAAACTCTATATTTCCCTGTTCTTCTACAACGTCACTGACCGGCTGCTTAACGTGAACGAGCCCTGATCTCACTGCATGTGTTGCTCTGATCGAGTGAGTGTATCAGAGTGTATGGGTACATGGAGCGGGTCATTCTAAGCATGCGTTGATGCATTAAAAAAATGAACACTCTAATTCCCAAAATTAATCATTGCAGTTTCATAGCTGACCACTGATTTGGAAGACTGGGAATTTTGTAGCGCCGTGGCGTGCTGTGCGCACATGAATAATTAATATTCATGGTAGAAGAAAACAACACTCATCTGTGTTACACTGGTAGCGTCTCAGGTAGGACACTGCGTGACAATATTCCCACCGCCTTAAATGCACCGTCTGCAAATGTAATACGTTGCAACCAATTTATGTTAAGCTTAAGACTATTTAAGACCATAATTTCACTGACTGGCTGTTTCACGTGAATAATTTCATGCAGATCACTGCTGTTGTAGTTAGTTATGATTGTTAAGGTTAGGATTAAGGCTAAGAACTACATTGTGTTGGTTATTGTCCCTACAACTATGGAAAGACAAATGTTTGTGTATTTACCAGTGAGCAGGGTTGAGAGCGACAGCCCTGGGCTGGTCTAAGTCCATCCAAAACAGAACCTTTCTTGATGTGCCATTGAGGTTGGCCACTTCAATCCGATTGGTCTCTGAATCTGTCCAGTAGAGCTTTCGCCCCAGCCAGTCACAGGCCAGCCCATCAGGACTGTCCAGTCCAGACACTACCACTGTCTGACCAGTTCCCAGTGCCTCTTCAAGTGCTGCAACCACAAATCATACAGTGTGAAATGATGATAATAAGGAAGATTCATTACATTACATTTGTTCCTTACTATTGAAGTAGAATAAACAGATAGAAAATAACATATAGTCTTACAGTTTGATGACTTATTCCAGTGGGTCTGTTTGATCGCCTCCTCACTAACATCAGTCCAAAATATAAGGCCCTCAGCATACAGGAAGTCCACTGCTGCTGCATCCTCCAGGTCACTAACAACAATGGCGGACTCACCCCGCACACCCTCTGCATCTACTAATCGTACATCACGTCGGTTGGCAAAGAGGAGGAGTGGTGAGCCTGGAAAGCAGAAGATATTCTAAGTAACATTCAAAACATTTCATTCAATTAGGGCTGGGCGATATGGAAAAACATCTTATCACGGAACAAAAATTTATATATATCGCAATATAAATCAAATTACTAGAAAACTACCTTTTTGCTTATCTGTTTTTATGTATAGTGTTCTTCAAACATTTTTGATGTTGCAGAAAACTGATCTGACTTGTGTGCATGTGTGTTCCCGCCTCTCTCTGCCCATCTTCACACACAAACTGATAATCACATGTATTTAATTATTAATCGATGATGACGGTTCATGACTCTGTATCGTTCCAGTCACCTTAACTCTGATGTCCTGTCTGTGCGCTTCACATTAGATAGATAGATAGATAGATAGAGTACTTTATTCATCCCCGAAGGGAAATTAAGTTGTCATAGCAGCCGGTATATTTGAATACAATACAATACAATACAATAAATTAAAAATATTGAGGTAGAAAGAATAAAAAACAAAAAACAGAAGCACAAGATAAAATACAATAAAATAGGTAGATAAGGTGCATTGGCAAGATGATGGTAAAAGTACTGATGATATGATGGTAATGGTATTGTTAGACAGTATATAAGAATAGTACAGTGTATATAGTATATAATATAACATAATATATATTTATATATGATAGTAATTATACCAATATAAAAGCAGTATATGGTAATAATGGCAGCAACAGTATATATAATAATAATAGTAATGGTGATATAATAATAGTAATTATAACATGTACACATAAATAAATATGTGTATATAGACTTATGTAAACAAGAATATACAGAGAGTATGATATGATATATAGTAGAAGTATGAATATGAATATAAGTATTTGACTATACAATAGGTAATATAATATACTATGAGTCTAAGAATATGTAGACAGAGTGTGCAAAAGACAATATTATTGTATAAAATGATATATAATATCAATATGGTGTATATGAACACATATCACATATGATGTGAAGTAAGTGTATAAGGAGCGGTTGTACAGGTACACAGTGCAAGGAGACAGGTTTAGTGCAGTTCTGTGATGGTGGCTCTGACAGAGGTAGAGGAGTTGAACAGTCTTATTGCGGTTGGGAGGAACGATTTCCTGTATCGTTCCTTAGAGCAGCGGGGTTGAATGAGTCTGTGGCTGAAGCTGCTCCTTAGCTTGTCCAGGGTTTTGTAGAGGGGGTGAGAGGGATGGTCCATGATTGCCAGCAGTTTTGCCAGCATCCTGTCCTCCACCACCTCCTCCAGGGTGACAAGCTTAGAGCCAACCACAGACTCTGCTTTCCTTATTAGTTTTCTCAGTCTGTTGGCGTCCTTTGCCTTGATGCCCGCACCCCAGGACACCACAGCAAAGAAGATGGTGCTCGCCACAACAGACTGATAGAACATCTGCAGCATCTTGTTGCAGACGTGGAAGGACCTGAGCCTCCTCAGGAAGTAAAGCCGGCTCAGGCCCTTCTTGTAGACGGCCTGTGTGTTGGTGGACCAGTCCAGTTTATTGTCCAGTGTGACACCCAGGTACTTGTATGCCGACACCACCTCCACATCCGTCCCACCGATGCAGACAGGAGAGGGCAGGGGCTTGTTCCTCCTGAAGTCCACCACCATCTCCCTCGTCTTCGACATGCCATCAATGTCCTCACCATGTGGCTCATACAGAGCAGCCCAGTCTGTGGCCTCCAGGGCTCCACGCAGTGTTTCCATGGCCTCAGGAGACCATTTCCTCACAGTCCTCACTGTGACTGGGTGCTGCTGAACCACAGGCTTGTAAGATGGTGAGAGCAGGACAAGGTTGTGGTCTGACCTGCCCAGTGGTGGCAGGGCAGTGCAGCTGTATGCATCCTTCACATTTGCATACAGCAGGTCCAGAGTCTTATTATCACGTGTTGCACATTTCACAAACTGGAAGAAGGTTGGGAGTGTGGATGAGAGGGAGGCATGATTGAAGTCACCTGTGATGAAGATGAAGGCCCTGGGGTGTTGTGTCTGTAATCCCGCAGTCACAGTGTGGATGACGTCACACGCTGCTTCCGCGTTCCCGGATGGAGGAATGTAAACAGTGATGGCGAAAACACTGGTAAACTCCCTCGGCAAATAATACGGACGAAGTCCGACGGCGACGAGCTCGATGTCCGGGCTGCAGACACGCTGTTTAACCGTGACATGCCCGGGGTGACACCACCTGGTGTTTACGAGCACGGCGAGACCCCCTCCTTTCTTCTTGCCGGTCGCGGTGGTGTCCCTGTCGGCTCGAACCGTCTGGAAGCCGGGGATGGTGACGTTGGAGTCCGGTATTCGCTCGTGCAGCCACGTTTCCGTGAGACACACAACACTGGACTCCCTGTACTCCCGCTGCGTCCGGATGAGCGCTTCCAGTTCGTCCACTTTATTCGCCAGGGATCTCACGTTACCAGTGATGACTGCAGGGATGAAGGGCTTAAACTTTCTCTTCTCCATCCTCAGTTTAATTCCCGCTCTGCAGCCTCGCCATCTCCTCTTTAACTCCTCCAAGATGATGGGTCTCTCTCCGGCCAAGATGGCTGTTTGCCTCAGGGCCATCAGCTGGTCGCGGGTGTAAACAAAGCCGGCGTGTGTAGCCGGCATGCTCCCAGTGATCCGAAGAGACCGAAGTGCAGTTAAAAGTTGTAAAAAGTGTAAAAATCAGTAGTAAAAGCACATCGTCCTTGTGCGGTACGACGATGCTTAGAGCAGTGCAAAAATAAATATAAAAAACAAACAGCAAACCTAATAAAAACCCAATAAACCGACAGTAGAACCAGTAGCTGGTACAACAGGCTGCTGTTAGTACGGCGCCATATTGATATTACGTCTTGTGTAGCAGCTTTTAACGTGTATCAAACAAACATCAGTCCTGTTTGTTTCCTAATAAGTTGTGATCAGTGCTGGTGTTTATTAATAAAGTGAGCGCAGGGCAGAGGGGGAGTGAGACTCCGACACAGGACGACCAGACTTTTAATGAGCGTCTGTCTGATCCTTGCGAACCGCTGGTTATAACTATTCAGCGGTGGAAACCTGCTGAAACTATGAACGTAGCTGACAACATGATTATTTTCAGTCACTGCATCAATGCAGAGTCATCCTCCTCTCTGCAGGAGCCCAAACATTGACACATGTGCTGCTGCTGTTCAGCCACTCTGTGCTGTGTCAACCTAATTTGATTTGGGTGTAACTCTATTCCAGCCACATGATTGCTTTGGGGTGGCTCTACGCTCATTATCATCTTGTGTTGTCTGTCAAAACCTAGATGGGATGAATTATTGTCTTAAGTTTTATTGAGGAAAAGTTATATCACGATAATTATCGATATTGCCCAGACCTACATTCAATACTTTTGTTTTACCCACCCCAAGATGATCAAAATTCATTCAAATAGGAATCTTACTTATGATATTTCTTATGTGTTTTTATTAGTTAACATTATCACTGTTATCAATAGCCTACTAAAAAGCATTTTATTTTCTTCAAATGTAAATTTGTGGTCTGAATATTTGTCTTTACACAGTTAATTTGGTGGAAAATTAATAAGTGCACACATATCTAGGGCTGGGCGATAAAGAGATAAATATAATTATCGTGATATAACCTTTCCTCGATAGAAATATAAGACATGGTCAATACAAAGTCGATAGAACTTATTCCATCCATGTTTTGACAACAAACAGCCAATGACAATGAGAATAGCTCTGTGCCGAACCAATCATGTGGAATAGACTCACAGCCACGTCAGGTTAGGTTGACGCATACAGCAAAGAGTGTGAAAGCAGCAGCCGGCAACAGAACATGTGTTAATGTTTGGGCTCCAGCATAGAGGTGGACGACTCTGCATCGATTTGGTGAATGAATATAATCGATTCATGTTTTCTACTACATTCATTGTTTTAGCGAGTTCACACCGCTGAATTATTATAACCACTATTGCTTAAGGACCAGGACAGATGCACATTAAAGGTCCGGTCGTCCTGTGTCGGCTTCTGCTTCCTCTTAACCCCCACACTGACCTGCACACACTTTACACTTCACTAATAAACACCAGCACTGATCACAAGTTATAAGAAACAATCTAGACTCATGATCCCACATCATCGATTAATAGCTAAATACATTTGATTATAAGTCTGTTTGTGAAAATGGAAAGAAACAAGCAGACACACACATAAAAAATAGTGTTTTTCAGTTTCTGTGATTTATGTGTGTGCACATGGCACTGCAGTCCCATGCCCTTTTATAGGCATTGGAGAGGTATTTGCCTATTCTGGATGGGAAAAACTGACATGGGCTTTTAACTTACAATCACATGGCAAACATCAATATAGGAACACAGATGCAAAGATCTCTGCAGTTTTAGAACGTAAGGTTTTCTTTGAAAAACTTGTAAAGAACCCATTTAAGATTTAAAATATTGGTGAATGAGCCCCAACAATCGGAGCAATAATAGGGCCGACTTCCTGTTTGTAGGCGTTCCATCGCACGTCACGCCATCGCTGTTTAATGTCAAGGCTTAAATGTAACAACATCTCAAGGCTTCCTTGACGGATTTTTTCGGTGGATCAAATGAAAAAGCCTGGCATTGCATGTCAAGTACATGGTACTTCCTGTCCAAGCTAGGGGGCAGTGTGATTATTATTGCATATTGGCATAAAGATATGTTCAGGTCAGGACCCTTATCACACACGTGAAGTTTGACAGTGATTGGAGCAAAAGTTATAGCTACTTGAAGGTTCATTACGAGACATGGAGATTTGCCTGTCCCAGACGGAAACTCAAAAGTTTCATTGTATGGCATCAGCAACTCCTTTAAGCTCTCATCATTGACCACGACTAAAGGGTCTTAGGTTCATCAGGATGTGGTCAACCTGCTAGGAAGAGTACATCACAGTATAAAACATGTAATTTATTGTTGCCAGTAGGGGGTGCTATGACTACAACTAAATATTGGCATGCATATTGTGTTCAGGCTTGGGCCATGTAAAGTTTGGTGCAGATTGGATAATGTACACTGATATTGAAACAACTTCCTGTTTCCCGGCAAAACATTGAAATCCGAAGAGGCCCTTTTATCTAAATAAAATGTTAATATGGGAAAAAATATGACAGTCAATACTGCACATGAAGACAGTCCTATAAAAACACGACATGTCATGACCACATTCTGCATATTTTAAACAAGGTTAACAATGTGTATCATAGAATTATCAATCAGTCATCAATTAATGTGTTTATTTGTATAGCCCATGATTCTGGACTTTTAACTCTTGGCTAAAGAGTTTTTGTTTTTTGTGGACTATTCTTATTATTAGGGGTGTCACGATACCAAAAATTCAGTAGTCGGTGCCAATACCAGTAAAATAACACGATTCTCGATGCCAATTTCGATACCACCGTAAAAAAAAAGGTGCATTATTTGGATGTTGTTAATGTCATATACGGTAATTCAATGTGCTTGCGCTGCGCATATACTGAGGGTTATACGGTAGTTGGGGTCGCATGTGAGTGACGCTTTGTTGTGAGACACGTTATGCATTAAATGATACATCTGCCTCACGCCGGGTTTACACCGGACGCTGAAGCGACGCCAAAGCGACTCGTAAGCGCAGCACGAAGCCTTAAATAACAGCTGGCTCCCATCCACTCCCATGCGCCGCTTCAGCTTCCGGTGTAAACAACCATGTGCCGGCGCGCTAAGGATTAGCGCGGAGCGGCGGCGTTGCTTCCGTGTCCGGTGTAAACCCGGCGTCAAACGCAAAATACTTCCATACACGACTCTTTGTGCCTTTTTACTAAACAAGTCGAGGTGGGGCGAACGCTGCAGCCGCAGTTGCCATCTTGGTTTTCTGAATGTAAACGTCGACTGGCGCAGCACCGATGCTAATGCTAAGTTGCTAACAGATGCTGGCATCGAAGCTGACGGTGCCTACGGTACTTCAAAAACTTGGGCATCGGCATCGTTTTGTTATGTTAGTATCGAAAGGTATCGTAGGTATCGGTTCTCGTGACATCCCTACTTATTATGGACACTTTTATTTTTTTAAACTATTTCTGTGTTTCCTTGTTTTCAGATCAGTTTCACTTTGTTTCACTCTGTGTTCCACTCTCTGTTTAGATGTGTGTTCCACTGTGTTTTCTGTTTTATTTTGAAAGTTTGATCTCCGTAGTGTTTCTGTTCAATTCTTTGTTGAGTCATCTGTTAAAGGGACTCTTACCTTTGTTGCATTTGAGAATTACAGCACATTCGAATCATCCCGCCTTCCTCCAATGCCCCACCCCCTCGTTCCCATCCGCGTTGTTTTTTCTTTTGTTTTTCCCCCTGGGAGCGGCTGTTTCAGTACGCCGTGGACCACTTTGGTCTGCCATCGTCAGTCGCTACGGTCGCTACTCGCTACTGTCTGCCGTGGAATCAAAACAAACCCTATAGTTGAGGACGCGCCTTGATGACGCGAGCCCGAATGCGCGACAAGAAGCAGACGGGCTTCCTGTCGGTTTCCATGCAGCAAACAGACAGGTCTGTCGGCCAATAAGGTCCTTCGGTCCGAAGAATTTTATTGGTTGAAGTTTTCACTAAATATTACGAGAGTGAAATAATTGTTTGCTTTAACTCCTGGTGGGTCTGTCTTGCATTTTAGAGTGTCATTACCTTATTAATACCAATTTAACCTTATCCACAAAAAGTGTAAAAATGCAACAAAGGTAAGAGTCCCTTTAAGTCATGGTCATGGTCTCTGTCAGTTTTGTCTCCAGTATCTCCTGCCTTGTTTTCTTCTCATGAACAGTTTGAATTTTGCCTTTTGTTTCTTCGTGCTCCTTGTTTTGAGCTATTTGGAGTAAATTATGTTTTTTGAATTGGATCTACCTCTCGCCTCGCTCCTAAATTTTGGGACCATCTGCTCAATTCACAAAGGCAAAAAACACCACCTCTTTACAGATAGTATTTCTTTCATGTTCACTGTGGTGCATTCAGAGTAAAGAGGGAGAGAGAGAGGAGAGAATGAAGATGCTGTCAGGGCAGGGCAGGGAGAGAGCGGGTGACATGGAGTTGAGTGAGAAAAGGTTCACGTTGATTATTATAACAAAATAAGGACATCATACCAGTCTAATCCAAATGTACAGACTTGGCCTACATGTATTTGTATCTCAATATTTTTTGTAGTAAGTAGTTTGCTAATAACAGACGATACACAATTATAACTCCCTGTGAAGCCCAACAAATATACAAACCTGTCCCGTTTAGTGAACTGTCTATACGATATTAAAGACTGGATGTCAAATAATGTCCTTCAATTGAACTCTGACAAAACTGAAATTCTCATTATTGGCCCACATCACTTACATTTGATGAACATTAGGTTATAACCACTCACAAGCCTGTGAGGTCCTCAGGAAGAAACCTGCTAGTTGTTACAAATATACGTTCCTTATTTTTGCAACAATCCAAAACAAAGACAAACAATGTCCAGAATATTCTCCAACAAAACCCTGTTGAAAGTTTGTTGCTTGTGGAGTTGTCCATGCATCTCCGTTGCAAACTAACCAGCTTGGACTGCCTTTGGCGAGGGGGAGTAGGGCTCTCTGCATTAGCTGTATGCTTGGCCAGCAAATGGTATCTAAGACTTGTCGTACTCCAGTGGGAACTCATTTCACATCGACAGTAAATGCATATAACTTTGGTCTGGTCGAGAGAACCATGTGGCTTGGCTTGAAGCTGGACTTTATTCATTTGAGGCTTGTTTCTGCTTATTAATGGCCCCTCAAAAAATGTGTGGTGTTAAAAGGAATATGCGTTAACTCATTTTTATAGTGTTAACCTTTACAGCCCTAATTTGTATCTCAATATTTTACATATTTATGTATGTTTTATATAATTTGATACACTTATCTAATTGTATTTTAGTATTTTTTATGAACAGAATGTTTGCCGATAAAGTCAAGAGAATTGGGACCAGACTTTACCCAGACCTTCAAGCATGCGCAACACAGCAGGTGGTTCTTGGCACAGTGGCGCTCCCAACAGCAACAAATCCTCCAAATTATTCAGGCGAGAGCTGGTGCAGCCGGCAGGGACAGGAATTAACGTATTACTTCCACTAGGAGATCATGTTCTTACATGTTTACAGCACCCTGACACCATCGTCGGCTGTTATCACCACAAACTCTCTTGACATCTTTGTCTGTGTCTTCTGGCACCACTTTTAACACAGAGTATATATTTGTATTTATTTTTATTTTATTTTTGTTCCTGTCGCGTGTTGGAAGCGCTATCAACTGGATTCACTCACTGTGAATCCAGCGGGGGATTCCTTGCTCTATTCACACATCTACTTCTTTGGACTTTCTATGGACTTTATACTAGGGGGACAAGCGAAGAAAGTCTGCAAAAATTGCACATGCTCTTACTTGCATTTACACTAGGGGTGCAAAGATTAATCGATGTAGTCGACAAAAATCGATGACAAAAATAGTCGGCGATGAATTTAATCGTCGATGATTTGTTGGTAACGTCATAGCGCATGTTTTTTTAGTGCCTTGCAGCTGAACTAAATGTCGTTTTACCGGAGGTGCTGATGGAAGTAGCTGAGGAGTTAGCCATCTCGCTCCCTTCCTATCTCTGAAAGTCACGCATGTGCAATAGCGACAAAACATGGACCAATGGCGGTGTCCGTTGCAACACCATCCCGTAGCAGAAAGTCAAAAGTATTGCTGAACTTCACCCTTAACATAGCCCTAAAAAAAACTACCTGCAACATTTGTAAGGCGGACCTGCTTTCCATGGAAGCAGGACACGAGCATTTGAAGAGGAGGCACGTTTGACATCGTAACGTAGACGATGCAGACTCGCCTCGGTAAGATAGCCTGTTATCTAGCTTGCTATATAAACAACCTGTGTGCAGGATTCTAGAATCCATTACAAAAATTTTATTTTTTAATCAGAATTATGCAGTCCGAAGAAAGTTTGTTGATGTTTTTATTGCTGATACTTTTCCTTTTAAAAGAAAAATGACGACCACAGAGGGGGGGTCGCGAGATGTCGTCGACAAAACAAACACAATTTTTAAATAATTTAAAATGGAATTTTTAACCCTTTATTTTTATAAATATATAAATAAATATGAGTTGAAATTGGAATAAAAGTTCTTTCAGTTTTTTCCTTTTTCTTTATTGACCCATGAGGTTATTACGACACTGATTAGAGGAACGAGCAAGAGTTGCAAGGCCAAAAGAAAGTCCTTACGAAACAGACAATCCCAGCTGCAGCTCAAAGGACATCAGATGAGGTGGAAATGTTTAATTGCACAGGCAAAAAAGCACAAGACACAATCAGCGAAACGCTAATTAAACCTGCTGCTGTAGCTCGAAATCTGGCCATGCATGAGGCTAAATTATAAGCCCGTTAGCTGGAATCAGTGCCGCTGTCTAACGGGACCCGGCGCATCACCGACATGGCCCGGGACATAAAGTGCCAGCTGGTGGATAGAGTTAAGAAAGGGAAATATGCTTTACATTAGATGAATCCACAGATATATTAAACTCTGCCCAGCTTCTTGTTTTCAACAGATACAGTTTTGAGGGAAAACGTAATGCTGTTTTGCTCCGCGCTCAGGAGTGGACATGCACAGGTGAGGACATTTTTACAAAACTAAAAGAAGAAAAAGGCAGGACTGAAAGCGAGAGTCTTACAAGTGGCACCGCACGTAAATTCCAAACACTGTATTATTCACAGAGAATCTCTTACAAGAAAAACACTTGAACCAAAGCTTAAACATATTCTTGACATTGCGATAAAAATGATCAACTACAAACAACACGTCCACTCAATATCAGACTTGCTCTTGCGAGGTAATGTGCTGAGCCGCCTGTATGAGCTGCGGGACGAGGTGCGCATATTTCTGAGGGAGCATGGATCCCAGCTCACTGACCACCTCACTGACCCTGACTGGTTAACAAGGCTGGCGTACTTTTGCAAGACTTTCTCAGCCCTGACTTACATAAAGAATAAATACAGAGCGCAGCTTAACGTGGAGAATGATCTCCGAGTCGCCGTCTCCAAAATAAAGCCGAGAATGGACTTGCTCTGCTCCATGCATATTGCCCACCTATCTCATTAGTGAGTTTAAGAAATTAGAGTAATGTTTAGGCTAAAATAAATAACCCTAAAGTTTTTGTACACGGCAGCAATAAGGTGTCTTCTGGTCGTTATGCATTTAGATGCGCACAGACATCACCTATGCACTTTTTATACTTACAGCATATGCTCACTCAGCCCTGCTGTTTATACAGGGAGTTTCCCTGTAAATTGCTGTAAAATAATATCATGGCTGTAAGGCTGTTGATCTTTTGTGCTATATTAATGCCAGTGTTTGCATAGGCCTAATTGTGCGTGTGCGTGACTGTGTCAAACATTATATAACACATCCAGGGTGGGTGGGGGACGCCAGTCTCTGGCACCGTTACTTTGGGGGTCGCAGGCTGAAAAGTTTGGGAACCCCTGAGCTAAACCAATTTTTTTTACAATGAAACACCAAAATATTGGATTGGTAAGCAACTATCAGATGGGAAAGTAGAAGAGTTTGAGGCTAGAAGGGAAATCTGAAGGCCTGAAGGAAAGTACGAGAGATGTGGTGACACACATGCACCGTTCTGCTAAAATGGGCTCTGATAAGGCTTAAAGCAAGAAAGCCTATTTGCTTTCTTCAAGCAAAACAAAACACATGAACAGAGAAATCCTCCCTTTTCACATTTCTATCTCCTCCATCCGTTCTTATCCTTTCCCTCACTTATCCTCTTTTTCCTGTCTCGCCCCTCCCTCCATCATACTTGGATAAAGTCAAAACAGGACAGAACTTCCTTGAGTTTGTAAAATACATAAATATAGCCCATAATGCCTTATCTGTGTTTCTTTTGTTTTTTTTAGACACCTGTTAAATAAATGAGTCTGGTGGAGCATGGGGAGCTGGAGCTGACCACCGCAGGCATGGTGTCTTTGTAAAATGGTCCACGCAGAATGCTTTACAGGACAGTTTTACATTTACACATTCACACACACCTTCATACAGTGCATCTATGTGCAGCACTTTTTTCTATGACTAGGTGTAATTCAGGGTTGAGTATCTTGCCCACGTACACTATGGTATTCGGAATGGGGAAGACTGGGATCGAACTACCAAACCTTCTGGTTGAGGACAACTGCTCTAATCCCTGAGCCACAGCCACCCCTTCTGGTGACTGTAGGAACATACCTTTTTGGACTGAGAGAGGAAATGCATAGTCCAGGATCTTGAAAACTGTGTGACTCTACCACCGCACATCTCCCAGTTTTGCCTGGACGTTTTTCACATAGGGGGAATTTGGGTAATCTGGGACATTGAGTAATGTTCCAACAATCTAGTCAACAGCACATTTACTATAAGTTAGCATGGATATCATGTGACTGGAATCACGTGACTTCATGGGGGTCACAGAAAGGGTGGGGCATATGTCAATCAGAAACCCCTCCCCTTGGAATTGGATGACAAGGTCATTGACATAGGTTATAGGTAGGTTTGACAAGTTTAATGTTAAAGGTATACATTTTTCATAAATAAGACAGTGTTTGTAATTGTTATATTATATAATAATTAGTTTGTGATATTTGAGTCATTGAAAATGTGTTTGAGTTTTTTTCTCCAAACATTTTTGCTTTGGGACACAGTTAAAGACCATGTAAAGCAAAGTAAGTTATTTGTCTATTAACATGCTATATATCAGTAATTGATTATTGAAAACCTGAAAAGAATGGAAACTATGTAGTACTGAAATATGAAGTTTGACCGATTCCTGAGTTTTCGGTGATTCTGAGAAGGGCAATGACATGCATGGCGAAGCGCGGCCCTCCTTAGTATAGCAAGCCCCCCAAACTAGAACACTGTAACATCAATGGTTCTCTTTCTGCTTTATGTAGCGGTTGTCGGCTGTTCACACAGGTATCTAATTTTGAATTGCTTTACACGGCCTTTAAGTTTTCAAAATGGGGGAAATATGCATTTAGGTAGTTATATGTAGCATATGGTCTGCAGATGTCAAACAGGTTTTAATGGTTAATACCGCCTGTGCCTGTCAGATGAATAATCTTTTATTGCTATTTTTGCTTTTTGTTGATCCTTAATTCTGTTTCACCTTGTTGCGTTTTCACTTCTTTGACGGCTTCTGCATGCTCCCTTGTTTGTTCTGTTTTTAATTTATAAGCATTATATCCATTAAACATAACTTCTGTTAGCAAACTTTCTACAAATGTTTAATAAGAAAATTTTAATGGTTTGAATTTATACCGAGCTTTTCCAGTCATGACCACTCAAAGCTTGACAGTTTAGTTTGTCAAATGATGTCACAATCATAAAATAATGATTTTGTCAGCCCACTCTTTATCAGATATTGGCTGTGATGCTGTTTGTGAACCTGTGAGGGGGCCAAAGAGAAGAGGTTTACCCAATTTACATTTACTGTTGATGAGAGAGTATAATTTATGAGAAAACCCAGCTATACACCAAGTGATAGAACAATCTGTCTAAACATACAGTGAATTAACACCACTTTGGTGTTTTTAGTCAGTGAGCGCAAAATGTGCGTACAAGCAGTCGACTTAGTGCCAAACGCAGGAAATCATTTTCGCTTGAGGACCAATAACAGCCAACCATCTTAACTTGAGAAAAAGCCCAGTCTTCTTTTCTGTTTCTGTTTCAATCTAAACATCAACTTATTAACATACTTTAATTTTACTTATGTACAAAATGAGCTAAAATGTTTGGTAGTGTTTTATATGGTGATATGAGTAATGTGTCAATAAATGTCAGTATTCTTAACAATTGGAAGAGATACAGGCAAACCTATCTTCTACATGGTATATATACAATCAGTCCAAGATTTTGACCACAACCAATCCCATCAATATATCATTAGTTTCAAACATGAATATAAAACATTTGACATCTGTGTCTAAAAACAAAATGTTCAATACATTAAGCTTAGAAGCTAATGATACTCTGAGAAGCAGATAAATTGACTGTAGGCACAACAATACACTTTTCAAATTAACTTCCACTAAATTTCTATTAAATATGTTTTGAGCAAATCAACTTGATAATAAACTGAAACACAATGTCACTACAGCTACTTTCAGTAATGTACTCTACTCCGCGGATCCACGGAGGAGGTGCATGTGTGAACGCAAATGTCCAAGTGAGACACTCCGACGTTGATCTGACGATGATAAGAGCTGACGACACTGGGGTGCTGTACACAATATCAGGTGATCTACACAGCAGAATTAACACTTCCTGTCTCTGTCTGCTGAACCATATGTCCGAATTTTACTCGAATGTCATGTCTGAAAATGGCTTTAGTGTGGTACAAGTGCAAAAAAACACACATTATACATATATTGTAACATGTTGAAGAAAATAATGCTGTCAATTGTTTCAGAATAGACTATGCGAGCAAAAAGGGGCATACATTTAAAAAATAATCTAAGTAGAAATTGACAAAATCATGAGAAATATTTGATCAAAGAAAAGCTAGCCTACAAGGAAATTAAAGCTGGCAATGCATTCAGTCCCATTTTATGTTCATCACTCACCTCTATGAACGTATATCTGCTGCTTTTCTGAGATTCATCAGTTACAGGATTATACAAATGTAATTTCAGATTGGATGTAAACTTTGTTTTATAGTGAAACAGTCATATGGCAGTCATCAGAATTGAATCATGCTGGATATTGTATTGGGTTATTGTGTAATTTCCATCAGCTAATGTTTCCAAGGTTAACTGTTTAAGCTTTATTTATTTCACCAGTACACATTGACACACATTAGTACGGTTTGATTGAGGACTTTTGTATCTAAATGTTAGTGAGGACTGTCTTCACACATGACAGAATGTCGAAGCTCCGCCTCGTACTGGTGCAGTTTGGGCGAACAAGACCGCAAATCAACCGGCAGAGAAAGAAAGTCTGATAAAGACACTGCTCCAGTGGCACAAACCGTCTAGTATGTTCATCAGCATTTTCTTTCAGAAATAAACATTCCTTTTTCATCTACTTCTCCACACTGGAGCACAGAGTCTGTCTGACATCCGACACCGAGGAGGAATCGTCTGGAGCTGCAGAGGCCCGTGAAAACATCCCAGGCTCTTTTAAAACTTGATTTGTGCTCCAGCAAATAAACACACCGCTGAGATTAAGCAACTGTCCAAAACGGTTTATCTACAATAGGTTTATTCAGCTATGAGTCAGACACCAACGTAACATTTTAAGATATTTACTGCAACTACATAGTTGTTGTTGTACCCTTGGGACATAAACACGTTCAGAACAAATACCACAGCTAGCTGCACACCTCAGTGTGGAGAGGCGAGCACAAACACACAAATGGAGCACAGCAAGTTAACTACAACGTTCTTATCATGTTCACCCTGGTGGCTCCAGTCTTTGTTTCCTCAGAATAAAAGTGAACAAAAAGGGAACGTACCTTGAACTGCCGACAGCAGGCAGCTCCTGAGCAGCAGCAGCAGTAGACCGCCCATATCAGTTCCTCTAAGCTCTAAATCCGTAAGTCCCGCTTCATTGTCGACTGTTTACTCTTAAATTAAGTTGTAAAGAGGTCCACTTTCGGTGTGTCCATGAACACATGAGTTGGTGTTCTGTTGTACAGCTAACTGTGTGAGTGAGTGTGTGCGCGCGCTTCGCTATCGACTACACTTTTTCACTGTTGAGGCACTCGCACTACTTTATACTTTGGACAGTCGAGCTCGTGCACGGAGAGAAGGGGCAGGCGGACGTGGTATGACGTCATGCAACACAAGGCGAACAGATATTTTCTAAATTTCACAAAGTCCACTTTACTAATAATGTCATATATACCTTTTTATTTTAAACTGACGTTACGACCATATCTATGTCATCCTTAAACTGGATTTCAAGCAGACCTACAAAAATCAGTGAAACTTAACTAAATTCGTCGAAGGACAATTGTTTTTTTAGCAAGACATGAACAATAAAAACAAGACAAAACAAGGGTAGATAGGCACAGATATTGCAGATTTGGGAGGGCAATAGTTGTCCCGCATTGACCTTACAAATGTTGAATAATTATAATACAGTAGAATAAATACAATAAAAACAAGAATAATAAATACTATATAAGATATTTTAAAAACTCTTGAAAAAAACAAAACATGAATACCATTGCCATCTGCCCCCCTGGCCTGAATTAAAAGTTGGCATGGCAGTGATAATGAATATGAGTTTGAATCTGGGCCAAAGGGTAAAAGAAGGTGGTGAGTACTTCCCAATAAAATAGATGTGGCTTTCCTCACAACCTGTTTGTTGTGCAAGTCAGTGAGATTAGCTTGCTTGAACTCAAAGGGTTTTCTTGATGTTTAGGATGTTTGTTTTTAAGGTTCTGTTTTAGGAGAGAAGAGTGTAGTCTAGGTCCTGGGGAAGATTTGTATGCGCTTCATTTAGCGGAGAATATCAAAAACTGTTATAGACTAATATTAGCCCACTGAACAACGTGGGATGTGTGCCAAAATCTCTATCCGAGACGAAAGTCCTGAAAATGACCACAACAGGTGACACTATTATCACACTACAGGTGAATGGGACTTTTTTTCTCCTTGGAGATACAAAAAGTTTTTCTCTTAATATGAACATTAATCTGGTAGAAATTGATGAGGATATATATAAAGGGGGAAAAAAAAGTCCCATTCACCTGTAGTGTGATAATAGTGTCACCTGTTGTGGTCATTTTCAGGACTTTCGTCCCGAAATATTCTCCACTACATGAAGCGCATACAAATCTTCCCCAGGACCTGTACCAGTGAGGGGCTTGAGCACCTGCTGTTATGCTTCTTGTTTTCAGACATGATATTCTGAGGAACTTCGGAGAATTGAGTCCACACTTTCTTCAAAGGTTGCAATTCACACATGAACAATGCACGGGGAGATCCTCTGCTCAGACGTGTTAACAACAGCAACAAATTATACAGAGGACTCAGGCAGGGTTTAGTGCAGCAGGCAGAGGCACGACTTAATGTAAGAATTCACATGCTTTTTTTAGAGCACATAAACACAGGCGTCAGCTCTTATCACCAAAAGCTCTCTTGACATCTTTGTTAGTGTCATCTCCATGTATGGCACCGCTTTTTCATCTGGATATATTTGTTGTTATCTTGGTTAATTTAATACATTTTTTATGCTGTCGCATGTAAGAAATGTCATTAACACCTCCACTTGCTTGCGATAAATCCTTCTGTGGGATCTCCTGCTTAGTTCTCACATTGGCTCCTCTGGAGTTTCTTCGGACTTTATTCTAGGGGGCCAGGTTGAGAAATTTCAGCAAATGTACAGAGGATCTCACTTGAACATCTGCATTCATACATAGGGTTAGGGTTAGCCCCTGCAGAGAAAGTCCTGAAGAAGTGTCTGTGTATGTATGAGTAGGTGCATGTGTGTGTGTTCCTGTCCAGATATCAGCTTTAGGGTTAGAATTAGGTTTAGCTTAAAGGTTAGGGTTAGGGTAAAGGTTGGGGTTAGGGATAAGTATTTAGTTTTGATCATTAAGGTTAGGGTTAGTGTCTTCAATAAAATAGAAGTACAAGGAATCTTAAGTACCTTTAGCAGTGATGCTCTATAGGGATCAGTGGCCTGTAACCAGGGGATGGGGTGGAAGAGTGGTGTGTTTTACTGCAAGTGTTCCTACTCCTCTACCTGCGCTCCCCTGTGTCCTTGTTGCTTCAGTGTAGCACCAGGCTGTTTACAAAGACATTGCTAACTGCAGCAACCCCTGATACAGTACCTGCAGTGTACGGATTCCTGCTGATACAGGCTGACAGGACAGTGGAGAGCGATAAGAGGAAAGGAGGAGGGCTAGCAGTGTTTGAGAATGATAGATGCTGTAACTCTGGGCACTTCTCTAAAGAAATTATTTATAATAAAATTCAGTCATTATTATAATAATATATAAGCCTTTAGTTAATGATGAACTTACAAAAAAAATTACAAAACATAAATAAACATTGACAGATGAATAATACGGGCTATTTTAATAGTACTTATTATTCATTGTAAATATGTGCAAGTCATTTACAAACTTTGGCTTAAGGGATGAAGGTTTGTAAATGATTTAGCTAGATGTTTAAACATCATTAATACCAGGTGAGGAACACTTTATTTGTTCTGCAGTGCTTCTATGTGCTGGCTGCTTCTGCAGGCTTGGGGGAGTTTATAGACAGCTATCTTTTCTGACACATGGAGCCTAGTCACTTGCAGGAGCTTCACCTGCAGGTCATATCTGGTTCATGGGTTCAAATTAACGCCTGGTCCCACACACTCCACACAACGCTCAAGTATTTGTTGCGAGTGAATGTATAAACTCACCAGCCTGGATCAACTGACTGTAAATCCTTTATAAATGTTTAGTCACTTGGGGGTTTTGGGGCTTTTAATAGGCTAACTTAAAAGTGATTAATGATACATCAACAAATTATATACTGATCATTTACTAATCATTTGCTCATGATTAACCAATGTGTTCAAAGGAACTGATACTTGCATATGTCCTAATCTTTATAAGACTTACAGGTGATTCCCAATACAACAAACCATTACTTATTTATCATTTTCTAATGATTTACTAAAAAGTTGGTAAATTACTTGAATAAATGAACATACCACTTAATTCATCATCTACAAATGTATATTGATGTTTTGTTAATTATTAGTTCATCATTAATAAAAGGCTAATACATATTTTATGATTGAACGTTATTATTACGTGTTACCAAGAATATCACTGCTGTCGGAACATTGAATGTTTAGCGGTTAGCATGAGACCCCACTGTCTAATTTCTACATGTTATCACTAAAATGTTTTCCTCCTCTTCTAACATTGATACAGCCTTCACTCTGTGGTGAGCATGCTGCAGACATTGCATCCACAGGCTCTTCTCCTCATCTCTGGGAACTTCGTACCTCTCCATCCTCCACTGTGCCCACTTTCATCCAGTACACAACATGCCACACCAGAGACATTTCTAAGCTAATACAAAGGAGGCATACAACCCGCCTTGAAAGATCTGACCATAACCTGCATCATCTCTTGCCTGGTGACAAACCTCTCATGCACAAAGTGTAACGTGCACAGTGAAGAGGTGATGCGACAAAGGTTTTGAAGGATTGTAATGAGTCAACCGTTTGGGAAGATCTCCAAAAGGGTCATGGGGAGGACATCGACAGCCACACACACTGCATCAGGGACTACATCAACTTTTGTGTGGACAACACTGTACCACCCAGGAACTGATCCTGGCATAAATACTTGAGCAGTGAGACATTTGAGAAAGGAGTAGTTGCTAAGACCAGGAGGTTAACTGATATAACTTGTCCTTTTAAGAAAGACAGATACCTTGTAAGACTCCAAAAGGTGCATCTTGTTATAAAGATGCATCATGCCATGATGCTCTTTGTAGACGAAGCTTCTAACATACGAAAGATGCTAAAATTCAAAATATTAAAAGAAAACCGATCTCTCCGGGTGAAAAAGCGGTGCCATACAAGTTGAATCAGGCGTCGGTGTCTATGTGCTGTAAACAAAATTACGTGATCATAGCAGTGGAATTCATATGTTACTTCCTGCCTGTGCCTGCTGCACCAACCCTCACCTGAATAATGCAGACAATTTGTTGCTGTTGTGAATGCGTCTGTGCAGAGATCTTCTTGCTGCGTTTTGCATGTGTAGAGGGCAAATTGCGGATTAAGTTCAGTCCCATTCCCTGGACTTTATCTGCAGGCGATGTCGGAAAAGGTCTTTACTGTCACTTTAAATAAAACTCACAAAGACAAGTTTGTTTCACTAGTTTATGTTATTTTACTCCTCACAAATTTTAACCAGCAGCTACTAATACTCCACCTGATAAAGTCCCTGGAGCGGCTTGTCCTAATTTTTCTCTGCCTCCTGGTAAGACCATTGATGGACCTGCTGCAGTTCGCCTATTAGCCTGGCATTGAGGTGGATACCTCCAACTCAGAGAAGCTGTGGAGCACTGTGTAATTTATGTTCTTTGATTTCTCCAGTGCTTTCAACACTATTCGACCAGCCCTTCTGGCGGAAATACTGGAGCATGCTGCAGTACACCTCCAGGATACTGGAAAATGTGACCAACCGACCCCAGTATGTGAAGCCCCAGTAGTGTGTGTCGGCAGGGTACAAATACCGACTATTTTTCATACATGTTGGTGGAACGTTCCGCTGGGGCTGCTTTACTTGAATTTTGTAGTTGGCGCTATCAAGCTATTTATACACACCCATATGCAAGATCCATATTAGTTGTAAATATTGTTTCATGAAGGGTGTGATGTGTTTCGAGCATGTTAAGCCCCCCAAAAAAATGTGATGAACTGTAAAAACAAAACATCAACTCTTCGTGATTTGCCATAGCAAGATTTTAACAAAAATGCCAAGATTCATAAACTATGATTGAGCCGGTTTAAAGCGCCTTCTGACCAAATTTCAGCTGGATGTGGTCAACATGCTATGAAGAGTAAATCCCAGTATAAAATACTTCATTTTTTGTTGCCAGTAGGGGGCACTATGACTAAGACTGAATATTGGCATGTAGCTGTGTTCAAGCTGAGGCTTTTATAATTACCTCCTGTTTCACGGCAAAACATTGAAATTCAACACAACACCACGGACACAATCTCTGACAATAGTTCACCAGATTATTTTAATTAATTCATTATCTACTCACCACTATGCAGATGGAGGGGTGGGCTAAGTGTTTCAGTCCACAAAACACTTTTGGAGTTTCGAGGTAAACAGTGTTGCAGCCAAATCTAATAAAATTGGAGTAACTAATTACGTCTTCAAAAACCGAAAAAACATCCTCCTCTATCCTCCAGCGCTCACGTTCGCACTCACACACCTCAAACACACTCTCAACAAGAGTGCATGGGTAGCATCACTAATTTCGGTAGCATCGCTGTAGTTACTGCTGAGTATCATTGAGCTTGTGCGGTGTCTGCACGCATGAATGTGACTCCAGGCAGAAGGATAAGAGTGGACATTTTGGGTAAATGTCAATTTGACTGTCAATTCTGCCTGTATTGTTTCTTAATGATGTAAATATTGTTCATGAATTAATTTAATTAATTAAAGGAATACTTAAATCACTCATCAGATCTTGATGAACAAATTATTCAAGTTGAAAATATTTACTGATGTAGATTGTATAATGGAAGTTTTCTGGAAGCTGGTGAAGGAGAAGTCAAGCAGCAGCTTATGTCTTATGCAGATGATTTTAATGTAGACTTGATGCATCAATGAAGCCAGAAGGTGCAATAATATACAAACGCTCACAGATTAACATGAGCAATTGTCTCCCCCATGTCTCACTATGTCTTCCGCAGCATCCGAGTATATCTTCCTCTACTTGTGTCAACCAGTCCAACAGCACATCCATGAATGGCTAGAATTGTTGTCACTCTCTATGATACATGGAGGTGTTCACATCCTGTTGGATAGTTAAGCCTAAAGTATCTATAACTAAATCACATTGTGTCCTTACATCTTGCCACTGATGAAATACGCAAAAGAGTTGAAGTTGGTGCCTCTATGTCTGGGGCATCTGAGTTAGATATGAAAGTTACTCAACATAGACACTACAATGTATTGTTGGTTGGCCCTTTATCTATAACCTGGCCTTGGGTCCTGCGTAGAGAGAGAAGGGACTATCTGTAGACAGGCACTATTCTCCTGTGTAGATATGACGTGTAATATACAATATACATAATATATTGTCACATACAGTAATGTGTGAGGATGGTCAAAAATTCCTCAACACATTGTATATTTTATTTACAAAAAACGTCAATGGAAACCAAAATCATCAACCCATAGAGGGCTTGATTCAAAACCACACTGAAAATCTAATTGAAATCACAGGCTGATCCAACTTGCATGAATTTCATTATGGCAACTCATAACTTGACACAGCAGTGCCCAACAATGAAATTAAGCAGTTGCTTGCAATGAAATACTTAGATCACAGGCTCCCTTCTAGCCATGCTCAAAATATCTCACAAAAAATACAGCAATAGAATATAAAAAAATAATATAAAATATTTAAAATACAATAAACTAGAATATTAAAATAAAATATATACCTTAAAAAAAGTAGTGTAAATACTGTAAGGTGCCGAGTTTTGTGTATGAAATGGTGGGCTTTGAAGTAAAAAAGGTTGAGAGCCCATGCACAAGAGGAAGTTGTACCCTCATGCAATCCTCATGGAGTCTGTTTCTGACAGTTTGGTCGGAAACATGCACACAATTAGCATGCTGGAGGTAATTTTGTAGGGCTCTGTCTGTTCTCCTCCTGTTCCTCCTCGGAGGAATCAGCTTTGTATACTACGAAGCTGATTAAAACTACTCTCATTTAACTCTGGACTGACAAACCCTAATTCAGTGTTAAACAGTACCTCAAAGTTGGTTAAGATGTGGGTCTGTTTACGTCTGTGATAACTGACTTAAAAGTATGTGAGCTTGCATGTCAGCGTCCGTAAAGGGGGGTCGTTCACTTTTGTATTCTTTCTAAAGCAGTGAGGTACTTAGACTGTCAGTGTATGTTGTATTTAGTACTGACCTGATTTTCACATTAATTTAAGATGCAACCGCAATGTGAATTTCACTGGCAGCAAATATGGATGAAATGTAAAAACATTCTATCAAGTGATCTGTATGAATATTTCTCATTATTACTGTAAAAGATTTTTTTTGACAGCACAACTCATTCCACAGATACTCCCTTCTCTCTAAGCAGTACCCACGGTCAGGTAATAGATAAAGGGCTGACTAGCAGTACATTGTAGTATCTACGCTCATGGACTTACATATCTAATACAGATGCTCAGACAATGAGGCACCAACTCCAATTCTTTTGCGTATTACATGTAATACCCAATGTACATCAGTGGCTAGATGTAAAGGTTAGATATGCAATGCTTTCCTGGATGTGCTGTTGGGATGGGTGACACAAGGTGAGGGAGATGAATGGAGATCCTGTGGGAGACATCTTTGACAATTTCTCATGTTACTCTGTTAGCATTGGTATATTGTTTTACCTTCTGGTCTCCTTGATGCATCAAGCCTAGATTATACCCTTCTGCATATCACATCAGCTGCTGGCTTAGTTATCCTTTCACCACAATTACAGTTTTTCAATATTGCTAGATCCACTTGATCTTTAGCCTCACAGCAGAAGTTTTCTTAGTTATGTGTTAACACTTTTTCATTGGGTTCACATATTTTAACACAGATCTCATACAAATAACCCAAAGCTGTTGATTTAACAGAGCATAACAAAAGGAAAAGACTTAAGTTGCACATTGTATAATATATATATAATGCATAAAGAATGATTCTTGAAAACCCCAATGTGAAGCTCCTTATTCAGTTATCAGTCTTAATCCACCCATAAAAAGTTCCACCTCTGTGTGTATCTATCCAAACATGGATAAGAGGTATAAGGTCATATAAGAAGAACAAAGTATAAAATTAACTAACATAGATCAAAAACTAATCGTATTAACTGCATACACGTGTCCAGATGTTTACTATAGTGTCACACTGAAGTGTGGAGGTGGCCCCAAACATAGGAGACTGGTTCAGGTAACAATACAAAAAGGTATTTTAATTGTAACAAAGGCTTGTGCGGAAAAGCAGGTCCAAAAACAGAAAAATCTAAATCAAAATGATCGAAAGAAAAACACTAGGAGTACCAAAAGAGTAGAAACACAGAGTTGGCGTGACACAAGGTAAACAACAAGAAGCTAGGAAACAAGGTGTACCAGGGAAAGACCATGTACCAGCAAAAGATGACAAACTGACAAAGGGAGGCAGGGTTGATTGAACACAGGTGAAACACATTAGGAACTGTGCAGACAATCACAAGGGCGGGGAAACAGGACAAAGACAGGAAATAAAGCTGGGGACACTAAACACAAAATGTCCATAATGAAAAGTGTCAAAGAAAATCCCAAAACTGATTCATGACATGTAAATCTTACACGTGAACGACATTTCATGAACCCAAACACCTCCAATTTTTTCAACACAAAAAGTGCAGGTGCAGTAGGGTTACGTCTGTATTTCTGTTTGCCTTTTTTTGGCTCAAACTATGAAAAAAACCACAGCCCAAAAGGAGCGAAAGCATTTCATGTCATAAATTAGAGAATATTTAAGGGCAATATGAAGATATTGTGTCAGTTATGATATGATCTAGTCAAATACCTGAACATTGATGCTGTGAAATTATTGATAATGAGGTTACATAACCTCCCTCACTCCCCCAGACCTTTAAGACAGTGGTTCTCAAAGTGGGGGGCACAAACAGTCTCCAGGGTGGGCGCGATGTCACAAACGGAGAAGAAGAAAAAAAAATATGACCGCCGACCTGTCACTGATTAGTGAAAGCTCCCTCAGTGGCAAAATGCAAGGGGCGGGACTGACACAAACAAATCAAATACTGTTTCGTTCGTGATCCACCAATCAAAAGAGGAGTGTTATCATTTGAACGCGACTTGCACGTACAATATGCTATCTATCTATCTATCTATCTATATATGGTGGCGTAGTTGAGGGCGGCGTAGGCGGGCGGGCGGCGGGGGGGCCCCAACTATCCCTAACCAGCTTTGGGGGGGCCCAGCTTGCAAAAGTTTGAGAACCCCTGCTTTAAGAGAATAAATCCTCTAGAAGAATATGTTCTGTATGTTGGTCTGCTACAACACATTTGAAAAAAATTACTTTTATCCTGCATATGGCCTGCAATCACATGAATAGATGCCTATATAGAGATGTATCAAGAATTTAATCGGGACAGGTGAATCGTAATCAAATGGTGAGGCTAGTGAAGATTCGCACCTCTAGTAGTAGTGTTATAATTTTTATGTCTAACCAGATATTTCCTAACCACATGTACTAATTTCAAATACCACATGAATGCGGATAACCACATTCTGGATAAGTGTGCTGGCAGCCATGTTGTTCCAAGTGAAAACTACCCACAATCCAAAGCAGTAAGAATCTGTGTAATGTGAACCATGAGTTGCGTTAACAGAAAGAGGACTGAGGCCCTTTCAGAGCAAACGTGGCCCAGAGAGAGTACCAAGTCCTCCTTCAAATAAACTGACAATGTGAACGCAAAAAGAACTAAGTCCCTTTTATGTTGGTGCACTTGAGGATTGAATTTGAGTCATTAAAAGGGCGAAAAAAAACCTGTGCTTCGATACTGTTGGCCTCTTATGTTCTTGTAAAAACCTCATGTAAAAGTGTGCCATAACATAAAAGTGATAGTGGAGAAAGTTAAAAATAATACAGGCCAAATACAATTTTTATTACAATGTATATTACAGAAATACATTTAAAAAAACTTAATTTAAGGACATCTGCTGCGTGAGTTTTTAGATCAATTAATGCATCTTCCTTTCAGTCAGATACAATCTGACAATGGCTTTATGTTTCACTTGGCTTTGTCATACAGTAATGTGCATCAGAAAATATTTGGTAAAGTAATAAAGGCATTTGATTATGCAGCTTAGAAACAGACTTCTGTGAAGTCACCAATGTTTTTCTGGTTAAAACACTGAAAAATTATTGCGGTTAATGACAGATTAAGAAATCTGTCCATAATCATAATATCATATCATGTTCATAACTATAATATGTTCAACACATACAGAGAATATGTTTATCATAGTCTCTTGTGGACTGAAACACTTAACCCAGTCCTTCATCGGCATGGAACGAAAAGGGAACCAGCAATCAAGAGAGGCTACCTGGAGACAGACGCCGAACTTAACGATAGGCAAGTGGACACAATGCTGTAAAGCACATGCCTTCACACACACGCACGCGTGCACACACGCTTTTCTGAAATTGCACACTGCCCCCTGACACAGGTGGAGATCAAACAATCAACTGTTTCCACGACAACACAGGTGATTTATAGGTTCTCTGTAGGCCGTGGCCGGGCAAGCCACAGTGTCTTTAAGTAGTATTCATGCACCTTGACAGCAGGGGGATCATTCCCATTACATATGAAATATGTAACAGAGTGGAGAATTTTATGGTTATGAATTGAAGAATTAACTCATATCTTCAAATTGTTTTAACAGAAATCTATATCTTTAAAACTTATATGAAAGTCATCATTGTGAGGAAACCTCTTGTCCCAAGGAATATGTTAAAAGGTAGATGGGTGAATGGCTTCCTATTCATGTTGATCAGTGATATATAAACATCTTTAAAAAAAATATGAGAAAATGTAATAAGGTCACCATAAAGCTATAGAAGCAATCTGAAAATCAACAACTTAACCAGATTAATACACAAAACATACACTAAACAATAACATTAACACAATACTTTTGTTTTCGCTTCCATTTTCCATGATTTTTAAGTAAATATGTAAGATTTCCTCTATGCAAACAAATGGTTTATTTCCCTCAAATCTTCTCAAATTGTTAAAATCCATGTTAATGAGCACCTTACCTTTGCTAAAACAATCGATACAGGTTTGAAAAACCAAGATAAAGATGACAAAGATGCAGATAATAATGCATGATTTTTGCAAGGAACACTATTGAAATCAACTCTCTGGTATGGTCCTGTTCCCGTGATTCAGTGCAAAGAAAACATTTGCAAATGACTGAAATGTCATTCCATTAATGAAAGCTGTTGGACTTAAATGTAATTCAAATTAAATCACAAGCATTTTAAGAAACAGTACAGTGTTTGGTAAAAAGTCTTCTTCTTCTATTAACCACAGTTGGACAAGTTTCAAATACATGTAGCTGTTAACACTGGAGTTATTTCTGTCCAACAACAGCCAGGTAACACAATGTTGCTTCTCAAAATCCTACCTTCATAGTGCTGGAGCCTGGTTTTGAAAAATGTGTCTCAATAAAACTAACTAACTTAAGAGGATAGTTCATCCAAAAATAAAAATGCACTCATTATCTACTGACCGCTATGCCAATGGAGGGGTGGGTGAAGTGTTTGAGTCCACAAACCCCTTCTGGATGCTCAGGGGTAAACTTTGTTAGAGCAGAATCCAATACAACTGAAGTCAATGGTGAGTCCTTCTCCAGATGTAATAAAACAGAAAAAGCACAACATGCCTCCATACTGCTCGGGTGGTCATTAACATCGAGTTAACCCCATAGGCATAGGGGTGAGTAGATGTGAATTTTTATTTCTGGGTGAACAATACTTTTAATTAAACGCCTTTTGAAATTGTAAGTACTGGAGTTGCTGAGAACTACTGAGGAATTTACTGTACTTCGGGTTTTGTAATGGCCAGATACTAGACATCACTGCTGCTCTGCCTGATGTGAACTATTTTGAAACCATTAATGAAGTTTGTAAAAGGAAAGTTTAATTTATAAAAATAGGTGACTTTTTTGTTTGTGACTTTCCTCTTTAACATCATCACCAAGCAGCTACAGACTTAAACCCAGTGAGCTAACAAAGCTCCAGTTGCTCATGCACACAGCGGAAAAACACCAAGCCAACAATTACTCACTGAAAGGCGATAACAACATTGTTAACTCGATGATTTGACTAACATGACATGGTGGTCTCACTCTCTCTTTATGGTCAACTGACTAAACCAGATGCCCCACTGTATAAACTTCTGGGCTGAAACACAAGCATCAGGCTTTAACACACCAGGCCATGTCAGGTCTGATCTCCTTCATAGAACAATTCTGCTACTCACTGGACTGGTATTTCATGCATTTGAAGGATAATTCAACTCTAATAAAAATAGTACAATTTGAATCTTGTTTGTGCAATTTCGCCAACTTTCTATCTATTCAAAGGTCAAAGTAGCTTCATTTAGAGAGGCTGTTAACAATTCATTCATTTCTCTAGCTCATATAAACCACTTATAACTTGGATATTTAAAACATTAATACAGAGAAGAAAGTCACAATTAAGCTGCATTATCTGTAAAAGCTGTCATGTAACTGCTATCTGAAAGTTTAAAAAACTAAGTATTTTGTGATGAACAAATCAGTAAATGCTGCTTTAAACTCAGTTAGCTAGTTGATTTTGGTCCAGACAACTGAATCGCCATGTGAATTCACAAAACTAATGTTACCAGCCTGTCTGAAATGTTTGACTCCAGGTGCAAAAACAAACACCCTCCACAAGCTGTGCTTAGCTTCTTCCACCCTCATACCCCAGAGTCTGAGTACATGCCATTTATCAGGTAATCCACCTGGGTGTAGTCCTTCCTCCTGTAGCTCTCGTAAGCCTGCATGATGAACACAGCCACCGAGACTAAGAAAAAGAGCAGGCCAAAGAGCAAGACAGCAAACAAAGACGCTTTATCCACCAGCTGCCTGGTCAGAGCAGCCCCTCCTACTTCTGCAACAGCAACACTTGTTTCCGAGGTATCAGGATTATTGTGATTGGCAGGAGTAATATCACTGTTAGCAGTTATGGTGTTAATTGGGGGCATTCCAGTATTTGGTTTTGGAACGGGTGCCGGTGATGTTGGAGGTGTCATTTTTGTACAGGCGGTTGTTGTAATAATAGTTGCACTCTGACTTTTATGTGTGGTTGTCGCAGACTTTGTTGTTGTTGTTGCAGACTGTCTTGCTGTTGGTGTTGTAGATGCTGCCGTGGTAGACGTAGGCATTGTTATGTCGGTAGAAGTCACAAGTACAATGGCTGTGTTTACATTCCTCTCAGGCTGTGCACTACCAGTGGTTGTAATGGATCCAGACTGAGCAGCCTGTGAGAGAGAGCCTGTGGGAGGAAGGGCTACAGGCTGAGTGTCCACCTCTGGTAATGGAAGCTGGTGGTCTGGTAATACAGGCTGCTGATTGAATGGTGAGGTTGTGGACAAATTGTTTCCAGCTGTCGATTGGTTGGGTAAAATTACGAAGGCTGAAGTGTTTTTCGATTTTTGTCCGAAAGAGGTATGAGTGTTGGATGAAGGTGGGGACTGGTCCCTTTCTGGCTCTGAGATAGAGGTCAAATTCTTCAGTAGTGGGATGGTTTGTACATCACTGGTCTCCTGAGCAGCTCCATTTTTCCTAACACCTCCATTGTCACCTGGGGAACCACACAATTCATTAGTGACTTAACTCAAACTTAAGGGCAAAAAGTACTACAAAGAAATATTTGTTGGCTACAGTAATAACAGTAGCCCAGACATTCATATTCGACTAGAAGCTGTGGCTTTTATACCATGTTTTTAGCCTTAAGGCCAATTTATGCCTCTCCGTTATTTCTATTACGGACAGATAAGACCGCCCTATCCGTCGTGAAACGCCCTCTCCGAGCGCCTCCGACAGCTTTTCGTACACGTCTGATTTTTCTAACTATCCGTCTTCATTTTGGAGACCCGACGGACCGCTCTTGGCTGTGATTGGTCCGCGAACGACATCATTTCCGTATGACGTCATTTCCGTATTTCCGGACCTCAAACTTTCTGTTTACTTGTAGCAACAAACACGAACACAACTATGATTCTACGATTAATGTGACGTGTGTGTTAAGCCAGCGGAGTTGTCCGGCTGACGGTGGCTCGTTAGAGCACTGAGGGCATGTGTGCACGGTCACATACGGTTATAACGAGCTTTCAAAACGGCGCTAGCAGGCTAGGCTAGCGGGCTAGGCTAGCCACCATGCTAATAGCGGTGGTAACAGTGCAAGAACCCGCCGTCACGACTTTAATTCCACTTCTATCATGACACTGTTTCTATAATACCGTCAGGTTAGAAGCAAACACTGGGTAGTAGTTAGTGCCGGGAGTCCCTGCTGACTGTGTGTGGAAGCTGGGGGGGAGCTAGGTCCGGGTAGCTTCTAGCTACATGTAGCCTCAAGCAGATTCAAGCTGTGGAATCAGCAACACAGTTCGGAAACAAGACCGGGGAACCGCTGCGCTAAGAAACAATTACATCAGCATCTTGACACGCTGGGTCTCACTTTATTTAGTTCTGTTAGTTGCCATGGTTCAGTGTGTGGGACGCAAGCTAACATGTCAACAGAGACACGTGGACTTCTTCTTCCCAAATGGGGTAGGCTTCTCTGAGCTCGTCTTCCGTTGCGCCACCTATGGGTTTGGCGGGGAATTGTTTTTAGACGGATAGTCGTCGGAGAAGTAAAAATCAAAAAGTCTCCCGCTGAGACCTCTCCGAGAAACGGATACGTAGAAGTATATAAGAGCCTTTAATGTCCTCTGATATCTTCCTACGAGTTGCATTCACGGACTGTCAGATGTGCTAACCTAGGCACTCCTGTGTTCATTTAGGCTTAAAACACGGTGTAAATGACCTCGCTTCGAGTCGAATATGAATGCCAGGGCTTGCAGACACTTGGATGACCCCACACGAGCAGTGTGGAGTCATGTTATGTTTTTTTCTGTTTTATTACGTCTGCAAGAGGACTCACCATTGACTTCAATTGTATTAGATTCTGCTCTAACGAAGTTTACCCCTGAGAACCCAAAAGTGTATTTTGGACTTAAACACTTCACCCACCCTTTCATCAGCGTCATTGTGTGTAGATAATGAGTGAATTTTCATTGTGCTGTGAACTATCCCTTAAATATCCACAATCTTTTCAGAATCAGAATCAGAAGGTATTTATTGCCAAGTAGGTTTACATCTACCTGGAATTTGCTCTGGTTATTGGTGCATACAATGAACATAGAAACATAAAAACACAATAAATACAACACACATAAGAAAAACAATAAAAAACAATATATATATAAAAATATATAAAATATGTAAAAAGTGAATTGCAAAAAGCAAAACAGTAGAATAGTGTCAAATTGCAATATGCAATGTAATGCAGTATAACATAATATAATATGTGTTAATTTAACACATCTTTGAGGTGTGGGGGCGGAATATAAGTCCAAGTCAGGTGGGGGTCCCGGGCCTTGTTGATAAGGCCAACTGCAGCTGGGAAGAAGCTGGTCTTGAGGCGGGCGGTTTTGGTCCTGATGGACCGCAGCCTCCTGCCGGAGGGAAGAGTTTGTGACCCGGGTGGGAAGGATCGGCCACAATCTTGCCTGCATGCCTCAGGGTCCTCGAGGCAAACAGCTCCTGTAGAGATGGCAGATTGCAGCCAATCACCTTCACGATAACATCAGCATTTTGACCCGCTGGGTGTCACTTTATTTAGTTCTGTTAGTTGCCATCTTTCAGTGTGTGTGAGAGTGCCGGGAGCAGGAAAATAAACACACGTGGACTTCTTCTACGCACATTGAGGTAGGCTTCTCGAAGCTCGTCTTCCGTTGCGCCACCTACTGATGGCGGTGAATTGTTTTCAGAGGTGCAGTCGTCGGAAAAGCAAAAATCAAAAAGAGTCCGTGGGATCCGTGCGTCCCTCCGCGCGCCACGGACAGGGAGAAGCATACTGGAGCCTTAAGCCCTTTCCAGACAGACGCAGAGTCATTGGCTGAGAACTGGTGTTGGAGTTTCTCAGAGTACAGACGTTTAGCTTCTCTCACCTCCTTGCTAAACCTGTATTTCGCCTCTATAAACCTGTCTCTGACCCCGCTCCTGAATGCCTCTTCCTTCTCCAACCTTAACTTTTTGAGTTAGGCTGTGAACCAGGGTTTGTCATTATTGTAACTCACCCTGATGCATGATAGAACACAGCTGACCTCACAGAAGCTGATATAGGAAGTCACAGCCTCTGTGTACTCATCCAGACTATTAGTAGCAGTCCTTAACACCTCCCAATCTGTACAGTCCAAGCACGCCTGAAGATCCTCCACAGCCTCACTGGTCCACTGCTTTAAGGTCCTCACAACAGGTTTGCAGAGTTTTAGTTTCTGCCTGTACGCAGGAATCAAGTGGACCATGACATGGTCCGAGAGTCCCAGTGCAGCCCTGGGGACGGCATGATAAGCAAAGAATGAATGAAGCGAACTCACGGGGGGAGTAGAAGGGTTTGCAGTTGACAAAAAAATATTCCAGATCAGGAGAGCAGCATTGTTGGATCAGTGTCACATCGTTGCACCAGCCAGAGTTAGTGTAAAAGCAGATATCTCCACCTTTCGTCTTGCCGGAGAGCTCCGTGTTGCGGTCCGCTCTGAAGAGTTGGAAGCCAGCCAGCTGCAGCGCAGAGTCCGAGATCAATCCACACAGCCACGTCTCTCTGAAGCACAGAACGGAAGATGAGGAGAAGTCTCTGTTTTTACTAACTTGTAGCTGGAGTTCGTCCAGCTTGTTGCACAGTGAGCGCACGTTGGAGAGGAATATTCCAGGAAGCGGTGTGCAAAGTCCCCGCCTGCGGAGACGCACAAGCGCGCCGGCCCGTTTACCTCTCCTCCACTGCTTCACCGTGTGAACAAAGGTGAGGGCACCTTTTACCAGAATGTCCAAAATTCCAATAGATGAGGCAATGAAAGTCGGAAATAAATTATCCCGAGTTGTGTCCCTGATGTTCATGAGCATCTCTCTGGTGAAAGAGCTCCCGGTTTTAAGGCAAAAAACAGAATTAACTAACAAAACAAGACAAAACATCGCGCACCAACATACCGAGGCAGCCGTCCGCAGCGTCATCATGTTTACTTTTGAGTTGGACAATTATTTATTAAAACAAACAATGATAACAATGTAGGCTGTGAAGAAATAATAACACAACATGTGAAAAGGTTTAGTTTATAATGAAATTCTGCAGATTCTTACACTAAAACTGACATTTAACTCACTCTGTTAGATCAGTGCTAAGAATATTAGTACTCTTGTCTCCATCTGTGGGTTCACTCCCTCCTCATAACTTTATTTCACAAATACTGTTCTACAGTCGACTATTCTGGGCTGCATGTAAATGCCCAACACAAGGCTTTTTAAAGCATGGCCTGAATTAGCCTGAATTAGACCGTGCTGAATTGTGTTGGTGGAACGGCTTAAGCCTCAAGTGGAAGTTGAATCTAATTCAAGTTGGACCATTTCACTTAAGACAGAAGTAGTTTAGCCACTTTGATGTTATACCCACCAGGAGTCCACAAACAGAAACCAGCATACTGTGTGGCATATAAGCTTATATTGTTTCCTTAAGTTTCATTATTCCGAATACTAAACTGTCCTTGGGCAAGATACTGAATAGGGCTGCACGATATTAGGAAAATATGCGATAACGTTGCTGAATATCGCGATGACGATATGACTTGCGATAAACAAATAATGCTTAAGTATACAGTGTTGGGATTTAAATCTGGTGACTAAAAAGGACACTCCAGGAAGTTCCATGATCTTTTTCTCAACCAAGATCTGGTTGACCTGGAGTTGTGCTTGGGATCATTGTCTTGCTGGAAAGTCCAATGATGAACAAGTTTTAATTTGTCAACAGAGGGCATCACCTTCCTCTTTAAAATGGCCTGGTATTTCTGGGAATCCATGATGCCAGGTACACGATCAAGATTGCCTGTTCCTGCCGCAGAAAAACAGCCCCATATCAATGACCCACCTTCATACTTGACCGTGGGGATGGTATTCTTCTGGTCATAAGCCTTTCGCACGCCAGACATACCACTGGTCCATATGTCCAAACAGTTCCAGTTTGGTTTCATCAGTCCACAGAACTGGCACCCAAAACTCAGTCGTCTTGTCCAAATTCCTCCTGGCATATTGTAGTCGTCCTTCCTTGTGGTCAAGAGTGGAGTTCACCTTGGAGACCAGCCAAGCAGTCCTTGTTTATTCAGTGCACATCTTATAGTTGCCACTGAAGCAGGTGTACCAACCTTTATCAGGTCATCCTGTAGGTGTCTTGCAGTCACACAGGGTTTCTCTTAGTTGTTCTGACTAAGAGGCTAATGGCCCTTGATGAAATGTTGGGCTTTCTGCCACGGCCAGGCAGGTTTGCAGCTGTTCCATAAGCTTTAAACTTCCTTATAATGCTCCCAATGGTGTGTCTTGGAATAAAAAAATTTGGGGAAATCTTCTTATACCCAAGGCCCTTCAGGTGTGATAAAATAATCTCCTCTCTCAGCTTCTGTGGAAGCTCCTTTGTCTTTCCCATGATTGCAACTCACCTTGAATACCTTCAAGGGTGGGGTTTATATATGGGCCATTCTACCGAATTGGTGCAAAGTCAGGTTGGAAATATTTTGAAATTTTGTATGTTTTATTCCCAAACCTTTTTCCGTATATATATTGTACCATATCTAAAGTACACATATCTAGTAAAAGAACCGTCAAGTTTTATGTTGTATTTTCAGACTGTGTTGGAATGTTTTTCCTCTCCCAAAAATTGTCACTACCGAAACAGTCATAAACTATAGTAAAAAAGTATTATTATTAACCTGTTAAAATTGTGTTTCCTTCCTTTCTCTGAAGAGTATTTTTAAAAATATTTCTTGAAGGTTTTCACAATTGAATCAGTAAAAATGAATTTTTTACCAAATTTCAAAGTTCAATTTATACAATTCATCAAAATCTTAATGCAATATTTCTTTGTAAAATGCATAATACTGATCATATTGATTCCAAAGTTGATGATTGATGAAATTGAACATACATTAAACCAATCAGTATCATAACATTTTAGTTGATAACTCAATATACTTCATTTTTTACAAAACATCCAGTGTTTCGGTAGTGACAGCACTGTTTTTGGAGTGACCACAGTATTTTGTTTGCAAGGTTGTATCATATTTCCTCAACCTTATTGTTTAATCTTAACTCATAACATGCTATTGGTTGGGAATATTAAAAACACAAATGTTTTGGGGTCAATAGAATAATTTTATTCTTGAGGACATAACAATTGTTCGTCCAGAACCATTTAAAGTACAAACATTACCCAAGTGGGTTCAGTAAAATAGAAGAAAACATTGACAAATAACTGATATTTAGTTGTACTGTGTTTAAGGGGGTTTAGTGTCAGACACCATCACAAATCCATTCACAAATTTTAACTTTTCACACACTGCGGTGAACACTCTCGGGGTGATGTGGACATGCCTCTGTGTGGCGTTTTCTGGTGGAGGGATTAAGGTGACGACCTTGTCCACTGTGTACCAGATCTTGTCCTCTAGTCGCGGCCAATAAAAGTGGATAATGGATATGTCAAAATGGTCCTGTGAGCAGTTTGCAGCATTAAAGTATTTGTGCAGAACTAGCATCTCATGAGTTGGCAAATTGCAGCAGTGAGATCGGCTTCAGACTGTTGAATAATGTGCAGTTAAACTAGGCCGGAAGTTGGAACTTTACCATATGTTTCGGTAGTGACTGTTTCGGTAGTGACAATTATAGCTAACTTTGAGCATAACTAAAGAATGCTAGTATTATAGTATTATACAGTAGTATACACATCTTTGAAGAGGTGTACACACATAAAAACATAATACTTTGCATAAAACCCCCAAAAAGTTTACTTAATTGAAGAAAATATGTATTCGGTAGTGACAATTATTAAGGTTACACGCTGATTTTCAGAATTTGGAACAAATTTATATCAAAACTATGGGATTTAGCTGCTTACCATTCAGCCATGAGGGACAAGGATGCAGTGGTGTGGCTAAAAACCAGGCTCAGCCAATGGACTAAAACTCTTGTGTTTCGGTAGTGACATGAAAACTGGGGACATGATTTTTTGAGTATAGTTTTTATATTTAAAAATTAAACCCACAATAAATCTAAATCTTCCAAGTTCTGTTTAAGCTTAATCATAAAGATCTTTGAAATAAGATTATTGAAAAAATTCTAAAAAATTTAAAAAGTGATATTTACAGATATTGAAATTTAGATGTCAGGGTGGGGGACAGCTACTTCCCAATAGAAAGTACCCTATAAATGATAATATTGTATATATTTAGCTTATCCCTATCTCATTTAATGTCTTGGGTTTAAATAGACCATAACCTATACTTAGTAAATATCTATGTCTGAATACTTAATTGTTTTGTTAATAGTTTTTCTTGTTGGGGGACCATACTTTGCACCAATTCGGTAGAATGGCCCATATATGCATCACAGCTGAAGCAAATGAAGGATCATTATAGAGTTCCCAAAGGCTTAATTATGTTTCAACTCCACTTTAGGCCATAAAAACTGTCAGACAGCTTTAAAAACCACACTATTATGTAGGGGTTGAATAATTGTGACATAGCTATCTTAACAAAATATACTGATACACACAAATACTACATCATGCATTTTCTGTGATGATTTTATGTATCACTCAACTGATAAAGTCTGATAAGTCATCCGAAGCAGAATCTTGCTCTTTGAAAAAACTTTAATTGATAAATCCTTAAAATCTTTGGGGGGTTGAATATTTCTGATTGCAACTGGACATGCTGCACAACATCACTGCAAGACGAATTTTAACTCAGAAGGCGGCCTAGGTTTTGGTCCAAGCTCTTCTCTCGCCTAGACTACTGCAACTCCCTACTGGCTTGTCTGCTTGCTAGTGCCATCCGACCTCTGCAGCTCATAGAGAATGCAGCAGCTCAACTGGTCTTCAGTTCTCTCACACTACACCGCTCCTCTGCGTGCAAAAGGATCGGGCCCAGTCTACAACCAGGACATGGTTAAACCTACTCCCCTCTGTAGCAGCCAATTGACTTGCTGGAGGACTCTCCCTACCCCACTGTCTAGTGCCCCTGAGCAAGGCACCTTACTCCCCCAACATCTGCTCCCCGGGCGCCGTACATGGCTGCCCACTGCTCTGTGTGTCCTGCTGTGTTCACCAGATGGGTAAAAAGCAGAGGACAAATTTCCCTCATTTGAACGAGTATGTCTGTTCATGTGTGTGGGATTAATATAATGTATCTCTCTTGAGGATGATGATCATCTAATAACCATCGCCAACTCTGGTGTTGCTTTAAAAAAATTAAAAAGGCATATATTGCACTTACATGTAGCACTTTGTAGTTTGGCTTTTTGAAGCTAATGTCATGGTTCTTGCTCTCCTGTGTTTGTAACCTCATGGTTGAATGCACTTAAATAAATAAAATAAATAAACTTGACATATTGAAAGTCGCTTTGGATAAGAGCCTCAGCTAAACGATAAGTGTTAATCGAATTTTAATCGTGATTTCGATTTTTGGGCCAAATGATCTCCAGACTACTATAATCGAGTTGAAACGATTCAGATGGGGACATTTAATAATGAGAGGAAAATCGGGGGGAAATTGAAACTCCAGGACAACAGAATGGAAATCCAAAGTATGGGATGCATATTTGATCATTTATATAATATAAAATATGTAATTTATATCGTTTACAGTCATGTTTTCTGGCGCGATTCTCAGTTACAGAGGTTTTTTTGGAGAGAAACACTGAATAAGGGCATCATGTTTTCAAACTCAAAAGTAATCGTTTGAATAATCGTGATTTCAATATTGTTCAAAATAATCATGATTTTTTCCATAATCGAGCAGCCCTAGTATAAATGTTATACTAAGTTGAGTGGGATGAGTCTCAATCCATGTGTGAAAATGAGGTTTATTTGCAGGATTGGTGCTTTGATAGGCGGCCCATGGTTGATTCACTTTTTTTGTCGTAAAATAAGTCCTTAATGGTTGACTATTGGTCAGCATTGGCCTGGCAAGGATCAGGATGATTTCAAACTGTAGCTGGCACGTAACCCATGACATGCCGATTTAATAAATTTGGTAAGAAATTCTGATGTATTTCATCAGAGGATAGTAATGTAATTTGGTTTACAGCTCAATTAAGTCAGAACATCTATGAGATACTACTTTATTGTGGTGGTGGTGGTGATACTGTATATGGTAAAGCCCAGCACTTATATAATTCAATATAATGTAACACCTACAGGGATGCAGCTTAAATATAGAAATATACCTAGAGATTTTTAAAGAATCTTACATCTGCTTTGGAAAGAAAAATAGTTGCCTTTGAAGTAACTCAAGCATTTTCTGACATTTTCAGACATATTATATAACCAAAGCTTCTTATCCAAGCTCATACTTACATGCAGTGGAGCAGTTTTCTTGTGTTGTGTTGAGCTGCGTCAGGGGTTTGGCTGGAACTGTAACATTTTTGGGTAGTCTTGAGGAGGAGGAGACGAGCAGCAGGCAGAGGAGGTGAAGACACACCAGAGAATTCAACTGGAATGCCAGGAGATATAGGGACATGGTTGACAGGGAGGGAATGAGACTGACGCACACGCGCACGCGCACGCACACACACACACACACACACACACACACACACACACACACACACACACACACACACACACACACACACACACACACACACACACACACACACACACACACAAAAGTAATTCTCAGCTGAAATGGGAGGATGGAGACCAGGAGAAGGTGAAATCATCATCCATACTCTGGACCTAAAATAGACACCAACACAAGCACGTGTCAACAGCAGCAATTTGAGCCATGTAAGAGGTATGTTATAAAGTAGATTTCACATGTCAAAAATCACTAGGGTAAATTTTTCCTACAAAGCACCCACCCACTTAGTAGTCCACAATGTCGGAGCCTTAACCTTGTAAATTTGATTTCATCTATTCGAGGTATGGACACATTAAGCAAACTATGCAACACTACAACAATCCGTTTTTACATGAAATACACAATCATTGAATACACTCAGCCAGAGTTGTCATAGTTAGACAGGGGACTTTATTTACCCTTTTGACGGATACAGCTCCAACAAAGCACGTGGTCATCTGACTGAAGAGAAGAAACACACAACACATTGTTCGACAATGAAGACCTTAAGTCAGTTTTTCAGATTTGCTCCATCACACGCGTCATGTTGACAACACACTCAAAACAGTACCGACACATCATCTGTTGATTACACAAAGATAAACAACACTTGCATTACAGAAACTACAAAAAACAAAACACACCCATTTACTGATGGGTTGTTGTTTTCATTCTCCGATGACTGACATCGTCGAGAACATCAAGTTCATCTCTTAAAACCACGACTGCTGACTTTAACTAGCAGCGAGGAGGACACGTGAAGCTTTACACGTCCAATAACACTGAATGAGCGTCCACCTTGTTGGCGTGAGGGATGTTTTCATATGACACGTGTTTGGTGTGTGTGCATTGTAATGATCACCAGCGTCAAATGAAAGCACTTTGCATGGAGCTGGCCACCCGTGTGTATTCTTTATAACTCCATATGGCTCCTATGAACAACAAGCTTCAGTTTTAAAGCCTGAGTAGTATTAAGTTTAATCTGTTTTCGGACTATCACCAGATATCATGGGCGGTTCCTTTAACAACATCTGGTGTAAAGTACACCTCATTTAGGTGACATGCCGGTGTTCCAGTTTAACTGGCGGGCATATCAACTGGCGATATGTTTACCTTTTTCCAGATGTTGATTGTCGGTTGCAGAGCCAGTCGCAGATTCATCATTTTCACAAAGCGCCTGTGTGTGAAGTGCGGTGATCTACTGAAGGTCTCGCTGAAATAAAAAGCCTACAAAGACCCTTCACGAGTTATTGTGTCCGTGTCAGCATCACGTTCTGTGTTCGGACTATCACCAGATGACATTGGCGTTACCCTTAAGCACATCTGGTGTTATACCGCTGACAAAGCAAGGAAGAGACATTTATCTGACGCGCGATGAAAATCTCAGCAATTCAGTGGCGTAATGAGATCGTCATCAGGCCAGAAGCTAATAGTGCTTCGGCTCGTTGTTTCGAATCCCATTCAAGATTTTTGTACTATTTTCTTTTTTTTTAACCATTTGATTTAAATATTGCTGTCTCGACGTGATGCTGACACGGACACATTAACTCGTGAATGGTTTTTGTAGGATTTTTATTTCAGCAAGACCTTCAGTACAGTACTGCACTTCACACACAGGCGCTTTGTGAAAAATGATGAATCTGCGACCGGCTCTGCAACCGACCATCAACATCTGGAAAAAGGTAAACATATCGCCAGTTGATATGTCCGCCAGTTAAACTAGAACACCCCGAACATACACGGGGAAAAAACGTCTCTCCCTTTACAGAGAGCACAGTTAAGATACACACATAAACATTACTAATGCAAACAAGCCATTTTCTTTCAGGGCGCTTTAGCCAGGTGATTGAATGGACCCGCTGAAATGCTAGTTACAACCAACGGAATTTGGGGAGCTTACCATCCGTCCACTGTCATATGTTTGTAAATCACAACAGTCTTCTTCTTCTTCTTCTTCTTCTTCTTCTTCTTCTTCTTCTTCTTCTTCTTCTTCTTCTTCTTCTTCTTCTTCTTCTTCTTCTTCTTCTTCTTCTTCTTCTTCTTCTTCTTCTTCTTCTTCTTCTTCTTCTTCTTCTTTCCGGCAGACTAGGCACTATTTGGTGCGTTGCTGCCTCCCACTGGAATCAGCAAGCAGTTTTTTTACAGAAAAAGTTTCAGTACCAAGTTTGCCTATCCCTATAAAAACCCTCCTCATTTCTGTGTTTTCCTACGAGCACCAACCCACTTACTAGTCCACAGGGCAGTAGAAAGTCTGCACATTTTCTGCCGCTGGCAAAACTACATCTCTTCCGACTACACCATTTGATGATCTAATAACCATCATCAACTCTGGTGTTGAAATGAAAAAATAAAAAATAAAAAAGGCATATATATTGCACTTACATGTAGCACTTTGTAGTTTGGCTTTCTGGAGCTAATGTACTTACATGGTTCTTGCTGTCCTGTGTTTGTAACCTCATGGTTGAATGCACTCATTGAAAGTCACTTTGGATAAAAGCGTCAGCTAAGTTATAAGTATTAATGTTAAACTAGGTTGAGTGTGATGAGTCTCAAGCGGCACATGTGTGAAAATTAGGTTGACCTGCAGGATTGGTGCTTTGATAGGCTGAATATAAGCACCAATCCTGCTTATCTAAATATATAAATAACTTTTTTTATCGTAAAATAAGCCCTTAATGGTTGAATGTTGGTCAGCATTGGCCTGGCAACGGAAAGTAGTTGGATCTTTGAATGTTTGAAGTAACTCAGGCATTTTCTGATATTTTCAGACACATTATATAACCAAAGCTTCTTATCCAAGCTCATACTAACATGCAGTGGAGCAGTTTGCGTGTGTTATATTGAGCTGCATCAGGGGTTTGGCTGGAACTCTAACATTTTTGGGTAGTCTTGAGGAGGAGGAGGAGATGAGCAGCGGGCAGAGGAGGTGAAGACAAACCAGAGAATTCACCTGGAATGCCGGGGGATACAGGTTCATGGTGGACATGGAGGGAAAGAGACACACACACACACTCACACGAAAGTAATTCTCAGCTGTAATGGGAGGATGGAGACCAGGAGAAGGTGAAAGCATGATCCATACTCTGGACCTAAAATAGATATCAACACCAACACAAACATGTGTCAACAACAGCAATTTGAGCTATGTAAGAGGTATGTTATAAAGTAGAGTTCACATGTTGTCAAAAATCTATTTTCTCTTACCCCGCTACCTGTCGCAAAACATCCCAAAGGGGGGAGGGCGTTATCTGTAGGGTGGCCAGCCACCATTTTGGAAGCATGCTGACACACAGACACACACATACACATCTTTGTTTAGTAAGTTCACCGTTAGTAATTTGTGTTTTTATACTTTATTATATTCATAATAAATGTTTTTCTTTCACAAATGTTTTTTCATTGATGTTGCATAAGTGAATTTTGCCAACCTCTACACTGTCAAGAACTCCATATCTTTCAACTTAGCTAACTATCTATATGGTAATTTTGGTTATAGTTATTAATTTAATCATTAATCAGAGTTCCAAATTTTTAGTAAGTACTTTTATGAGACTAAGTCAATAAATTGGCTATCTTTTGCCTCCCTTTGAAGGGTGGTGCCACGAGGTAACCTTAATCAATTAAAGGTATGATTTGATATTCATATTTTTAATATTCATATTTTATATTTTATTTTGATAACCAAATTGATTGAATGCCGAAAGGCGTACCATTTTATGTGATCACGTTTAATGCATTATTGCACAACACCTGTCCTGTACTCTACTCGGTTTTTACTGCTGCTATAAATGGACAGTTTGGCTTCTCCTACTTTCCAGTTAAATAATTTCTACTTGCTGGCATTGAATTTTCTGTAACCAACTCCTAGGATGAAGGCACTCTTACTCCATGGCTCATCAAACTGTTTCAAAACATTCTGAAGTGTATTAAAAAGGTAACAGAGTGTATCACAATCATAAAAAGCATGAAAAACTGCTTCTCCACAAAATGGAAAATTACATTTGACTGTTTGATTGATGATAGAAACAATTTTTTTAACCACGATGGCACCGTGTAAAATCCTCCACTTCAGGTCACCAGTCCTTTTCCTCAACGGTGGTTTGTATAAAAGCCTCCACACTGGTTTGACATTGCTGTCCACATCCAGTCTTTTCCTCCACACCTTGTCAGTCCTCACATCCAGTTTGCTTCTGTTCAGGGTTAAAACACAACATCCATACATGGCTCTTCCTTTGGCTGTGTTCAGGTCTACCTGTTTCCAGTCTGTTTTATTTAAAAAAGGTCCTGTGAGCCCGTCCAGATTTGGATTAAAACCTAAATCTGCATGCCGAAGTGTCCTTGGGCAAGATGCTGAACCCTGAACGGCCCCCCATAGAATAACAAAGTGCTGCGAATAGATGGACTGTATGAATGTGTGTGTGAATGGGTGAATGTAAAATGTACACTTTGTTAAGGTGAGTCTCCTGCAGATATATAATTTGGGCTCTGTCCTTCTTAAGTTTCGTCATAACCCTGTCCCTCTTCTTGGGGGTATTCAAACCATTCACATTAAGTGACACCAGTCTAACAGTCGTACTCATCTAGTCCTGGATCAATAACCCTATTAAGCGACCTGAACAGCAGTAGGTTGAGTAAACAAGGAACCTTTAACATTGCATAACGTGCAATAAAACATAACATGAAATTATAATATGCCTCTGTCATTTCAGTCTCTCTCAATCGGCATCAGTTACGTTGGATTTATTAGAGGTGCGTTAGCATACCTTGTAGGCTGTCAGACTGGGTTCCATGTCCCTTAAAACATCCATTCAGGCCAGCGAGCCAGACCTATTTCCCTCTTTGAAAGCTCCGCAGCTTCTCCCTCGCAGCTGCCGCTGCCTCTGCCGTCCTCCCCTTCCTGCCTCGCACTTGCTGCCACTCCGCCGTCCGTCCCTGTGCCTTCTCCCGTGAGACCCACCTCGTATCCTCTCTCCTCCATGTCTCTCGCCATGGGCGGCTGTGGCTGAGGGGTAGAGTGGTCGTCCTCCAACCTGAAGGTCGGCGGTTCGATCCCCAGTCTGAACCATCTGCATGCCGAAGTGTCCTTGGGCAAGATGCTGAACCCTCAATAGCCGCCCATAGAATAACAAAGTGCTGCAAGTAGATGCACTGTATGAATGTGTGTGTGAATGGGTGAATGTGAAACTGTACTGTAAAGCGCTTTGAGTGGTCTTCATCAGACTAGAAAAGCGCTATATAAATACAAATCCATTTATCCATTTTACCATTTGCCACGTCCTCTGCGCTGTCGTAGGTCCTGGTTCCGCTGGCCCAGTGAATGCGCATCTTCGCTAGCGGGGTCTGGAAGCGGATCTGTTCTTCCTTCAGTATTTTCTTTATGGCCCCGTACGCTTTTCTCTTCTGGACCACTTCAGTTGCATAATCATAGTCGAAAAAAATCCTCTTCTCTCCCACGTGAATCTTCCTCTTCCATGCATGGCTAAGCACCATTTCTTTGGTCTCGTATTGTAAGAAGTTAACTACCATTGATCTGGGGGGTGCGTTTGGAGGTGGCTTCTGTGCCAGGGCCCGGTGTGCTCTCTGTATCTGGAGTGGGATGTCTTTAGGCAATTTGAGTTTGGTGGTTAGGAATCGCTCCAGGAACTTGCCTGTAGAGTTCTCCTCCGTGCCCTCCGGTATGCAAAAAATGCGTATGTTGTTCCTCCTCGACCTCCCCTCGAGGTCCGTCATTTTCTCCTTCATCCTTTGGGTCTGGGCCGTCATAGTTAGCATCTCACTCTTAGCTTCTGTCTGCCACTCCTCCAGCTCAGCTATGCGTGTTTGAGCTTCATCTATGTTGTCACGCTGTGTTTTCATGTAAAATCATTCTTTCTTTCTTTAAAACCGCTCCAAAAAAACTTAAAAACATCCTTAAAATGTGCATCACATAAAAGAGACGTGTTAAAATGCCAGTATGCGCTTCTGGATTTTAACTTAGAGATAAAAACGTTGCATACTACAAGCGCGTGATCTGTAAAACCAACTGGGAGTATACTGCACTTTCTGAAGATGCTTAAACTATGTTTAAAACAATAAAACCGGTCCAACCTCGCCATGGAAATGAGATTCCCTCGGCAATGAGTCCAGGTGTATTGTCTCTTATTTTCATTCATTCTTCTCCAAACATCACACAGATCATGGGCCTGCAGCAGCTGCCTCAGAGCACTCTGGGATGCTCTGTGGGGCTCCATGTGATTTCTGTCTAAAACATCATTTTCCATACAGTTAAAATCTCCTCCTAAAAATAAAAAATCATCAATTTTTACTTTGCTTAAAACTGTGTCCAAAACCTTTAAAAAACAAACTCTATCGGGTCCTGAGACCGGGGCATAAACATTTATAAAAACAAAATAAAACTGCTCGACCTTTGCCCTCACCACCAGTAGCCTGCCCTCCACCACCTCTTCCACTTCTAAAGACTCTGGTGCAAAGCTCCTGGAGAAAATGATGCCCACCCCCCAACTGGTTGTGCTAAGGTGGCCCAGGACCACCTGCCCCTCCCACTCTCTTTTCCAGTCACTCTCACTTTTTGGGTCACTATGTGTTTCTTGTAAGAATGTCACTTCAGTTCTTTTCAGTTCTATTTGCTGGAACATCAGTGACCTCTTCGCACGTTCCCTGGCTCCATTTATGTTTAACGAACTGATGTTTAAAAGACTAATATTGTATGATATTGGTAATCAGGATGTTCACCTTTATTCATCATCATCATCATTATTTTTCTGTTGTCTAATTTTCTAAACAATCTTCTTTAATCTATACATCTCCTGGTCAGTGAAACCTCCCCTGCCTTTGCTGCTCATGTGCAGCCGGGCAGAGTTTGAAAACTGTTCTTTATCAGAGAGGTAATCCTCTATCTCTAATCCCTTCATGTTTGTTGTTTTTTGAAGAGACATTTTCATCCTCGCCACACTGTAGCTTCTTGTGCTCTTCTGGCTTCCTGCCCTGAAGTCGGAGGATTCACTGTCAGCAGAGCCTGTCTCCATGCTTGACTCAGACTCTGCTGCTCCTCTCCCTACTTTCTTCCCGGTCCCTTTTTTAGCTTTTGAGCTTCCACTGTTGCTCCTGGTCTTTCTTTTTAGACGAGGAACTTTAAGCACATCCTCGTCTCTTTCCATGTCAATATCGCTTAATTGGTCCTGTAGGAACCCCCCTGTCTCCTCCTTTTCCCCTTCATCTACCTGACCTACCTGTTGGACCGCCCTTGTGCCCTTCTGTCCTTTCTTACACTCCTGACCTTCCTTTGGGACCTCCCCTGTCCCCTCCTACTCACCTGACTCTCCGGTTGGACTCCACTTGTCCCCCCCTCACCCGCCTGACTCTCCTGTTGGACTCCATTTGTCCCCTCCTGTCCCCCCTCACTTGCCTGACTCTCCTGTTGGACTCCACTTGTCCCCTCCTGTCCCACCTCACTCGCCTGACTCTCCTGCTGGACCCCCCCTGTCCCCTCCTGTTGTTCCTCAAAGTCAGCTGTCTTATTTCTCTGAGGACAACTTTTTTCACAAACACACACAACCTAACACCTCCTCCGTGTACACCGCAACCCCACAAACACTATAAACCGACAATACACTAAATAACTATAAACAGAATTACCAACAAATAGAACAAAATCTATAGAGAGAGAGAGAGACTACAGGCCCGCTTGAAAAGGTGAAAAAGGCAACTGTCTCAGACATCAAGAATTCCTTTAAAATCGTGAAAAATGCCGTTAAAAAGCAGCAGAACAAGGACAACTTTTCTGCCCTTAAAAAGCGGCGTGAAAAAAGACAACTTTTCTGTCGTTAAAAAGCGGCATAAAAAAAGACATTTTTTTCTGCCTTTAAAAAGCGTCATGAAAAAAGACAACTTTTCTGTCGTTAAAAAGCGGCAGAAAAAAAGACAACTTTTCTGCTGTTAAAAAGCGTCATGAAAAAAGACAACTTTTCTGCCGTTAAAAAGCATCATGAAAAAAGACAACTTTTCTGTCGTTAAAAAGCGGCAGAAAAAACCCCACTTCTCTGTCGTTATAAAGCGGCAGAAAAAAAGACAACTTTTCTGCTGTTAAAAAGCGTCATGAAAAAAGACATTTTTTCTGCTGTTAAAAAGCATCATGAAAAAAGACAACTTTTCTGTCGTTAAAAAGCGGCAGAAAAAAAACTACTTCTCTGTGGTTATAAAGCGGCAGAAAAAAAGACAACTTTTCTGCCGTTAAAAAGCCGCAGAAAAGACATTTTTTCTGTCTTAAAAAAGCATCATGAAAAAAGACAACTTTTCAGTCATTAAAAAGCGGCATAAAAAACAACAACTTTTCTGTCGTTAACCCTTGTGTTGTCCCAGGGTCTGGTTGACCCAGCATGTGTTTGTATGCGTGTGACAGTGTCCCGACTTGGCGCTTGGTCAAGTGGAGCAATACAAATTATTTTTAAAAAACAGAGTAAACCGTGTGCCATCGCATTTTCTTCTTCTTCTTCTTCCTCTTCTTGTTATAATTTTTTATCATCACCGAGCAGGAACAGGCTCCAGTACACAACACTGGCAGACAGAGAGATGCTCGCGTGCCCTCGGGTCACGGGGACCCCAACCGACAAGCGACGGGCCCTACGTCTTCGCTGTGCGTTGCGTGGCCATGTGGAGCAATACAAATTATTTAAAAAAAAAGAGTAAACCGTGTGCCACCGCATTTTCTTCTTCTTCTTCTTCTTCTTCCTCTTCTTCCTATTATTGTTATAATTTTTATCATCACCGAGCAAGAACAGGCTCAAGTACACAACACTGGCAGCCGCAGAGAGATGCTCGCGTGCTCTCGGGTCACGGGGACCCCAACCGACAAGCGACGGGCCCTACGTCTTCGCTGTGCGTTGCGTGGCCATGTGGAGCAATACAAATTATTTAAAAAAAAAGAGTAAACCGTGTGCCACCGCATTTTCTTCTTCTTCTTCTTCTTCTTCCTCTTCTTCCTATTATTGTTATAATTTTTATCATCACCGAGCAAGAACAGGCTCAAGTACACAACACTGGCAGCCGCAGAGAGATGCTCGCGTGCTCTCGGGTCACGGGGACCCCAACCGACAAGCGACGGGCCCTACGTCTTCGCCGTGCGTCGCGTGGCCATGTGGAGCAATACAAATTATTTTTAAAAAACAGAGTAAACCGTGTGCCACCGCATTTTCTTCTTCTTCTTCTTCCTCTTCTTGTTATAATTTTTATCATCACCGAGCAGGAACAGGCTCCAGTACACAACACTGGCAGACAGAGAGATGCTCGCGTGCCCTCGGGTCACGGGGACCCCGGCCGACATGCGACGGGCCCTACGTCTTCGCCGTGAGTCGCGTGGCCATGTGGAGCAATACAAATTATTTTTAAAAAACAGAGTAAACCGTGTGCCATCGCATTTTCTTCTTCTTCTTCTTCCTCTTCTTGTTATAATTTTTATCATCACTGAGCAGGAACAGGCTCCAGTACACAACACTGGCAGACAGAGAGATGCTCGCGTGCCCTCGGGTCACGGGGACCCCGGCCGACATGCGACGGGCCCTACGTCTTCGCCGTGAGTCGCGTGGCCATGTGGAGCAATACAAATTATTTTTAAAAAACAGAGTAAACCGTGTGCCATCGCATTTTCTTCTTCTTCTTCTTCCTCTTCTTGTTATAATTTGTATCATCACCGAGCAAGAACAGGCTCCAGTACACAACACTGGCAGACAGAGAGATGCTCGCGTGCCCTCGGGTCACGGGGACCCCGGCCGACATGCGACGGGCCCTATGTCTTTGCCGTGAGTCGCGTGGCCATGTGGAGCAATACAAATTATTTTTAAAAAACAGAGTAAACCGTGTGCCATCGCATTTTCTTCTTCTTCCTCTTCTTCCTATTATTGTTATCATTTTTATCATCACCGAGCAGGAACAGGCTCCAGTACACAACACTGGCAGACATAGAGATGCTCGCGTGCCCTCGGGTCAAGGGGACCCCAACCGACAAGCGACGGGCCCTACGTCTTCGCTGTGCGTTGCGTGGCCATGTGGAGCAATACAAATTATTTTAAAAAAAAGAGTAAACCGTGTGCCACCGCATTTTCTTCTTCTTCTTCTTCTTCCTCTTCTTCCTATTATTGTTATAATTTTTATCATCACCGAGCAAGAACAGGCTCAAGTACACAACACTGGCAGCCGCAAAGAGATGCTCGCGTGCTCTCGGGTCACGGGGACCCCAACCGACAAGCGACGGGCCCTACGTCTTCGCCGTGCGTCGCGTGGCCATGTGGAGCAATACAAATTATTTTTAAAAAACAGAGTAAACCGTGTGCCACCGCATTTTCTTCTTCTTCCTCTTCTTGTTATAATTTTTATCATCACCGAGCAGGAACAGGCTCCAGTACACAACACTGGCAGACAGAGAGATGCTCGCGTGCCCTCGGGTCACGGGGACCCCAACCGACAAGCGACGGGCCCTACGTCTTCGCCGTGCGTCGCGTGGCCATGTGGAGCAATACAAATTATTTTTAAAAAACAGAGTAAACCGTGTGCCACCGCATTTTCTTCTTCTTCTTCTTCCTCTTCTTGTTATAATTTTTATCATCACCGAGCAGGAACAGGCTCCAGTACACAACACTGGCAGACAGAGAGATGCTCGCGTGCCCTCGGGTCACTGGGACCCCGGCCGACATGCGACGGGCCCTACGTCTTCGCCGTGAGTCGCGTGGCCATGTGGAGCAATACAAATTATTTTTAAAAAACAAAGTAAACCGTGTGCCATCGCATTTTCTTCTTCTTCTTCTTCCTCTTCTTGTTATAATTTGTATCATCACCGAGCAAGAACAGGCTCCAGTACACAACACTGTCAGACAGAGAGATGCTCGCGTGCCCTCGGGTCACGGGGACCCCGGCCGACATGCGACGGGCCCTACGTCTTCGCCGTGAGTCGCGTGGCCATGTGGAGCAATACAAATTATTTTTAAAAAACAGAGTAAACCGTGTGCCATCGCATTTTCTTCTTCTTCTTCTTCCTCTTCTTCCTATTATTGTTATCATTTTTATCATCACCGAGCAGGAACAGGCTCCAGTACACAACACTGGCAGACAGAGAGATGCTCGCGTGCCCTCGGGTCAAGGGGACCCCAACCGACAAGCGACGGGCCCTACGTCTTCGCTGTGCGTTGCGTGGCCATGTGGAGCAATACAAATTATTTTAAAAAAAAGAGTAAACCGTGTGCCACCGCATTTTCTTCTTCTTCTTCTTCTTCCTCTTCTTCCTATTATTGTTATAATTTTTATCATCACCGAGCAAGAACAGGCTCAAGTACACAACACTGGCAGCCGCAGAGAGATGCTCGCGTGCTCTCGGGTCACGGGGACCCCAACCGACAAGCGACGGGCCCTACGTGTTCGCCGTGCGTCGCGTGGCCATGTGGAGCAATACAAATTATTTTTAAAAAACAGAGTAAACCGTGTGCCACCGCATTTTCTTCTTCTTCTTCTTCCTCTTCTTGTTATAATTTTTATCATCACCGAGCAGGAACAGGCTCCAGTACACAACACTGGCAGACAGAGAGATGCTCGCGTGCCCTCGGGTCACGGGGACCCCAACCGACAAGCGACGGGCCCTACGTCTTCGCCGTGCGTCGCGTGGCCATGTGGAGCAATACAAATTATTTTTAAAAAACAGAGTAAACCGTGTGCCACCGCATTTTCTTCTTCTTCTTCTTCCTCTTCTTGTTATAATTTTTATCATCACCGAGCAGGAACAGGCTCCAGTACACAACACTGGCAGACAGAGAGATGCTCGCGTGCCCTCGGGTCACGGGGACCCCGGCCGACATGCGACGGGCCCTACGTCTTCGCCGTGAGTCGCGTGGCCATGTGGAGCAATACAAATTATTTTTAAAAAACAGAGTAAACCGTGTGCCATCGCATTTTCTTCTTCTTCTTCTTCCTCTTCTTGTTATAATTTTTATCATCACCGAGCAGGAACAGGCTCCAGTACACAACACTGGCAGACAGAGAGATGCTCGCGTGCCCTCGGGTCACGGGGACCCCGGCCGACATGCGACGGGCCCTACGTCTTCGCCGTGCGGCGCGTGGCCATGTGGAGCAATACAAATTATTTTTAAAAAACAGAGTAAACCGTGTGCCATCGCATTTTCTTCTTCTTCTTCTTCCTCTTCTTGTTATAATTTGTATCATCACCGAGCAAGAACAGGCTCCAGTACACAACACTGGCAGACAGAGAGATGCTCGCGTGCCCTCGGGTCACGGGGACCCCGGCCGACATGCGACGGGCCCTACGTCTTCGCCGTGAGTCGCGTGGCCATGTGGAGCAATACAAATTATTTTTAAAAAACAGAGTAAACCGTGTGCCATCGCATTTTCTTCTTCTTCTTCTTCCTCTTCTTGTTATAATTTGTATCATCACCGAGCAAGAACAGGCTCCAGTACACAACACTGTCAGACAGAGAGATGCTCGCGTGCCCTCGGGTCACGGGGACCCCGGCCGACATGCGACGGGCCCTACGTCTTCGCCGTGAGTCGCGTGGCCATGTGGAGCAATACAAATTATTTTTAAAAAACAGAGTAAACCGTGTGCCATCGCATTTTCTTCTTCTTCTTCTTCCTCTTCTTCCTATTATTGTTATCATTTTTATCATCACCGAGCAGGAACAGGCTCCAGTACACAACACTGGCAGACAGAGAGATGCTCGCGTGCCCTCGGGTCACGGGGACCCCAACCGACAAGCGACGGGCCCTACGTCTTCGCCGTGCGTTGCGTGGCCATGTGGAGCAATACAAATTATTTAAAAAAAAAAGAGTAAACCGTGTGCCACCGCATTTTCTTCTTCTTCTTCTTCTTCTTCTTCTTCTTCCTCTTCTTCCTATTATTGTTATAATTTTTATCATCACCGAGCAAGAACAGGCTCAAGTACACAACACTGGCAGCCGCAGAGATGCTCGCGGCGCGTGCCCTCGGGTCACAGGGACCCCGGCCGACATGCGACGGACCCTACATCTTTGCGCGTGGCGAGTGCAGCAATACAAAAATAAAATAAAAATGAATGCATTTTCTTTATTATTATTACTGAGCAAGAGTCTTCTTCGGCGTCTTCTTCCTCTTGCTTGTCTTTTTCTTCTTCTTCTTCTTCACATCACCGAGCAAGAACAGGCTCGAGTACGCAACGCGGGCGGCCGGGAAGGCCCGTCGTGCGACTCTCAGGGTCCGGGAGACCACGAGAGTTACGCCGTCTCGCGTTTTTTACGCTTGTGTCGTGCAGATATACAACATGATACAAAAAAATTAGTTTCCTTCTTCCTCTTGTGCATCTTGTTCTTGTTCTCCTTCTCCTTCTTGTTCTTGTTCTTGTTCTTGTTCTTGTTCTTGTTCTTGTTCTTGTTCTTGTTCTTGTTCTTGTTCTTGTTCTTGTTCTTGTTCTTGTTCTTCTTCTTCTTCTTCTTCTTCTTGTTGTTCTTCTTCTTGTTCTTGTTCTTCATCTTCTTCGCATCACAGAGCAAGAACAGGCCCGATTACGCAACGCGGGCGGCAGGACGGGCCCGGCTTCGCGAGTCTCAGGGTCACGGGGACGCCGATCGGAGAGACGGCCGTTACTAACAATGCATCCGTGGTACAAGTCGGTACAACACCGTGCCGTTTGTCCTGACTAGGTCACGCGATGGCACGTCAAGAGCGTTTCACCAGAGACCAGGTTCTCCAACATTTGTTCTCCTGCCAACAATCCTCTGAACAGGAAGAGGAAGAAGACGAAGAAGCGTGACGCCGCTGCTGCAGAGTCCTCATCGTGCACATCCTCGTCAGAAGAAGAAGGAGAAGAAGAAGGAGGAGAAGGAGAAGGAGGAGGAGGAGGAGGAGGAGGAGGAGGAGGAGGAGGAGGAGGAGGAGGAGGAGGAGGAGAAGTAGAAGAAAGAGAAGAAGGAGAAGAAGGAGAAGAAGGAGGACGATACGTGGAAAGAGAGACCTTCCTGTCCAAGAACGGAGAAATATCATGGTCCTCGACACCGTACGGCAGAGAGGGCCGCTCCGCCTCCACCTCCTCATATTCGTCCTCGGCTACGCACGTCGGGGTCCCTACCCCGGCCCCCAAGACGCACGCGACGTCCAGCGGCGTCAGCGACGCGGCCTCGACGTTCGGGCTGTTTGTCACGCCGACGATAGAGAACATCGTCCTGCAGATGACGAATCTGGAGGGTCGTCGCAAGTACGGCGACGGCTGGAAAGGGATGGACGCGAACGACCTGCGCGCCTACGTGGGCCTGCTGATCTTGGCGGGCGTGTACAGGTCCCGGGGTGAGGCCCCCGCCAGCCTGTGGGACGCCGAGAGCGGCCGCGCGATATTCCGCGCCACGATGCCCCTGAAGGTCTTTCACATGTACTCCAGACTGCTGCGATTCGACGACCGCGAGACGAGACGCGCGAGATGCGCCACCGACAAATTGGCGGCCATGCGAGAGGTCTGGGATGCTTGGGCGGCGAGGCTGCCGCTCCTCTACAACCCGGGGCCCGAAGTGACCGTGGACGAGCAACTGGTTGCGTTCAGAGGTTGGTCACTGCGTTGTTATGTTACGTGGCCTCGTCGGCCTTGTCCGCCTGTATGCACCTGGCGACTCTCGTTCTTCTTTTTCTTCTTCTTCTTCTTCTTCTTCTTCTTCTTCTTCTTCTTCTTCTTCTTCTTCTTCTTCTTCTTCTTCTTCTTCTTCTTCTTCTTCTTCTTCTTCTTCTTCTCCTCTTCTTCTTCTTCTTCTTCTTCTTCCCTGAAGATATTGTCGGTATTCATGTTTCGTCTCTTCTCAACCCCCCCCCCCCCCTCAAACACGCACACACACACGCCAGGCCGGTGTCCTTTCCGACAGTACATGCCCAGCAAGCCGGCGAAATACGGGATCAAGTCGTGGGTGGCGTGCGACGCCAGATCCAGCTACGCTTGGAAGATGCAAGTCTACACCGGAAAGCCGAGCGGCGGGCACCCAGAGAGGAACCTGGGGCTGCGGGTCATGCTCGACCTCACGGAGGGACTGAGCGGGCGCAACGTCACGTGCGACAAATACTTCACCTCCTACCAACTCGCGCGGCAGCTCCTGGACAGGAACATCACTGTGGTCGGCACGGTTCGGAAGAACAAGCCCGAGCTCCCGCCCCAGCTGCTCGCGGTCAAGGGACGCGCGGTGTTCTCCTCCGTGTTCGCCTTCACGCCCGCCGCCACTCTGGTGTCTTACGTCCCGAGGAAGAAAAACAGGAACGTGGTGCTCCTGAGCACGCGACACTCGGAGGCCCAAGTCAGCGACCGCGCGGACGGCAAACCGGTCGTCGTCCTGGACTACAACCGCAACAAAGGAGGCGTGGACAACCTAGACAAGGTGATCGGAACGTACAGCTGCCGGAGGAAGACCGCGCGCTGGCCCCTGGTCGTCTTCCACAACATCCTCGACGTCTCTTCCTACAACGCCTTTGTGATATGGCGAGAGGTCAACCCCGACTGGATGCCGGGCAAGCGGAACAAGCGCAGGGTGTTCCTCGAGCAGCTGGGAAAGGCTCTCGTGGCGCCGTACATCGTGCGGAGGGAGCGCATCCCACGCACCGAGGCGTCTGCCGCGGTCGTGAAGGCCGTGAAAGCGGCCGCTGCTGCCGCTGCAGCAGCCACCACCGAGCCGAGAGACGATGACAGCGACCGAGACGACGCTCGGGTCCAACAACAACAACAACAACAACCCCAGGGTGCGGCCTCCTGTCTAGCCCTGGTCGCCGCAGCCACAGCCTCCGTGGCAGCCCCGCTCGCCGCGAGCAAGAGGAAGAGGTGTCAGATTTGCCCCAGGAACAAGGACTGTAAAACTCACACAAGGTGCAGCGGGTGCGCCAAATACATCTGCAAGGGCTGTTGCCTTTTCTTTTGCCCTTCGTGCGCGTGCTGATGTGTGGTGGGCTGTGCGAGCAAGAACAGGCTCGAGTACGGGCGGCCGGGCTGGCACGGCGTCGCGAGTCTCAGGGTCACTGTGATCCCGAATGACAAGAGACGGGCCATACGTCTTTGCGGCGTGTGTCGTGTGTAGCTATAAAAAATAATAAAAATGAGTTTCCTTCTTCCTCTTGTTTGTCTTGTTCTTGTTCTTGTTCTTGTTCTTGTTCTTGTTCTTGTTCTTGTTCTTGTTCTTGTTCTTGTTCTTCTTCTTCTTCTTCTTCTTCTTCTTCTTCATCTTCTTCTTCTTCTTCTTCACATCACCGAGCTAGAAAACAGGCTCGAGTACGCAACGCGGGCGGCCGGGCTGGCCCGAAGTCGCAAGTCTCAGGGTTGAACATGTTACAGCACACAACAGCACACTCCTGTCTAGCCCTGGTCGTCGCGGCCGCCGCAGTCACAGCCTCCTTTGCAGCCCCGAGCAAGAGGTAGAGGTGTCAGATATGCCCAATGAACAAGGACTCTAAAACTCACACAAGGTGCTGCCGGTGAGCCAAATACATCTGCAAGGGCTGTTGCCTTTTCTATTGCCCTTCGTTCGCGTGCTGATGTGTGGTGGGCTGTGCGAGCAAGAACAGGCTCGAGTACGCAACCCGGGCGGCCGTCGGCGGTCCGACGTCGCGAGTCTCAGGGTCACGGTGATCCCGAACGTCAAGAGACGGGCCATCGTCTTTGCGGCGTGTGTCGTGTGTAGCTATAAAAAATAATAAAAATGAGTTGCCTTCTTCCTCTTGTTCGTCTTGTTCTTCTTCTTCGTCTTGTTCTTCTTCTTCTTCTTCACATCACCGAGCTAGAAAACAGGCTCGAGTACGCAACGCGGGCGGCCGGGCTGGCCCGAAGTCGTGAGTCTCAGGGTTGAACACGTTACAGCACACAACGGAGGGAGACGGGTCGGTCCGACCTCGCGAGTCTCAGGGTCACGGTGATCCCGAATGACAAGAGACGGGCCAAACGTCTTTGCGGCGTGTGTCGTGTGTAGCTATAAAAAATAATAAAAATGAGTTTCCTTCTTCCTCCTGTTCGTCCTTCTTCCTCCTGTTCGTCTTGTTCTTCTTCTTCTTCTTCTTCTTCTTCACATCACCGAGCTAGAAAACAGGCTCGAGTACGCAACGCGGGCGGCCAGGCTGGCCCGAAGTCGCAAGTCTCAGGGTTGAACATGTTACAGCACACAACGGAGGGAGACGGGTCGGTCCGACGTCGCGAGTCTCAGGGTGACGGTGATCCCGAACGACAAGAGACGGGCCATACGTCTTTGCGTGTGTCGTGGGTGTCGCAGGTGGGCCAAATACATCTGCAAGGGCTGTTGCCTTTTCTATTGCCCTTCGTTCGTGTGCTGATGTGTGGTGGGCTGTGCGAGCAAGAACAGGCTTGAGTACGCAACCCGGGCGGCAGTCAGCGGTCCGACCTCGCGAGTCTCAGGGTCACGGTGATCCCGAACGACAAGAGACGGGCCATACGTCTTTGCGTGTGTCGTGGGTGTCTTTTGTGCGCCAAATACATCTGCAAGGGCTGTTGCCTTTTCTATTGCCCTTCGTGCGTGTGCTGATGTGTGGTGGGCTGTGCGAGCAAGAACAGGCTCGAGTACGCAACCCGGGCGGCCCTCGGCGGTCCGACGTCGCGAGTCTCAGGGTCACGGTGATCCCGAACGACGAGACGGGCCATACGTCTTCGCGCGTGTGTCGTGTGTAGCTATAAAAAATAATAAAAAGGAGTTTCCTTTTTCCTCTTGTTCTTCTTCTTCTTCTTCACATCACCGAGCTAGAAAACAGGCTCGAGTACGCAACCTGGGCGGCTGTCGGCGGTCTGACGTCGCGAGTCTCAGGGTCACGGGGATCCTGAACGACAAGAGATGGGCCATACGTCCTTGCGTGTGTCGTGTGTAGCTATAAAAAATAATAAAAAGGAGTTTCGTTCTTCCTCTTGTTCGTCTTGTTCTTGTTCTTGTTCTTCTTCTTCTTCTTCACATCACCAAGCTAGAAAACAGGCTCGAGTACGCAACCTGGGCGGCTGCCGGCGGTCCGACGTCGCGAGTCTCAGGGTCACGGGGATCCCGAACGACAAGAGACGGGCCATACGACTTTGCGGCGTGTGTTGTGTGTAGCTATAAAAACAATAAAAATGAGTTTCCTTCTTACTCTTGTTCGTCTTGTTCTTCTTCACATCACCGAGCTACAAAACAGGCTCGAGTACGCAACGCGTGCGGCCAGGCTGGCCTGAAGTCGCGAGTCTCAGGGTTGAACAGGTTACAGCACACAAAGGAGGGAGACAGGTTGGGTACGCAACGCGGGCGGCTGTCGGCGGTCCGACGTCGCGAGACTCAGGGTCACGGTGATCCCGAACGACAAGAGACGGGCCATACGTCTTCGTGGCGTGTGTCGTGTGTAGCTATAAAAAATAATAAAAATGAGTTTCCTTCTTCCTCTTGTTCGTCTTGTTCTTCTTCTTCTTCTTCACATCACCGAGCTAGAAAACAGGCTCAAGTACGCAACGCGGGCGGCCAGGCTGGCCCGAAGTCGCGAGTCGCGCGCAACTTGGAGCGGGTGTGACGAATACATCTGCAATGTCATCAACTGTTCGCTTCTCTGTTGCCTGTTTGAAGCAGGGTATCGCAACAAGCGTTATTCAAATCGCTACCCAAACGCTCACAGCCAACAGCATGGGGAAGCAGGGACAACACAAGGGTTATTACTGCGTGAGAGACTTCTTCTTCTTCTTCTTCTTCTTCTTCTTCTTCTTCTTCTTCTTCTTCTTCTTCTTCTTCTTCTTCTTCTTCTTCTTCTTCTTCTTCTTCTTCTTCTTCTTCTTCTTCTTCTTCTTCTTCTTCTTCTTCTTCTCCTTCTCCTTCTCATCACCGAGCAGGAGCAGGTTTTGACTACACAAACGGAGGGAGCGTGTCAGTCCAGCGTTGCGAGTCTCAGGGTCACGGGGACCCCGGTCGGAGAGACGGCCCTCAACGCAAGCGGCCGCACAAGCCCCACTGTGCGAGCCTTCGGGTCTCAGAGACCCACACCAAAGAGACTCCCCAACGCGGGCATCCCAGGCGTCCTAGGTCACACCGGCGCGCAACTTGGAGCGGGTGTGACGAATACATCTGCAATGTCATCGACTGTTCGCTTCTCTGTTGCCTGTTTGAAGCAGGGTATCGCAACAAGCGTTATTCAAATCGCTACCCAAACGCTCACAGCCAACAGCATGGGGAAGCAGGGACAACACAAGGGTTATTACTGCGTGAGAGACTTCTTCTTCTTCTTCTTCTTCTTCTTCTTCTTCTTCTTCTTCTTCTTCTTCTTCTTCTTCTTCTTCTTCTTCTTCTTCTTCTTCTTCTTCTTCTTCTTCTTCTTCTTCTTCTTCTTCTTCTTCTTCTTCTCATCACCGAGCAGGAGCAGGTTTCGACTACACAAACGGAGGGAGCGTGTCAGTCCAGCGTTGCGAGTCTCAGGGTCACGGGGACCCCGGTCGGAGAGACGGCCCTCAACGCAAGCGGCCGCACAAGCCCCACTGTGTGAGCCTTCGGGTCTCAGAGACCCACACCAAAGAGACTCCCCAACGCGGGCATCCCAGGCGTCCTAGGTCACACCGGCGCGCAACTTGGAGCGGGTGTGACGAATACATCTGCAATGTCATCGACTGTTCGCTTCTCTGTTGCGTGTTTGAAGCAGGGTATCGCAACAAGCGTTACCCTGCTTCAAAACCTGCGCAGAAAAGCGCTGGAAACAGGGAGATAAGCCTTTTTTGGAGGAAATGGTTAAATTCTTGAATTTTTCATTCAAATCGCTACCCAAACGCTCACAGCCAACAGCATGGGGAAGCAGGGACAACACAAGGGTTATTACTGCGTGAGAGACGACTTCTTCTTCTTCTTCTTCTTCTTCTTCTTCTTCTTCTTCTTCTTCTTCTTCTTCTTCTTCTTCTTCTTCTTCTTCTTCTTCTTCTTCTTCTTCTTCTTCTTCTTCTTCTTCTTCTTCTCATCACCGAGCAGGAGCAGGTTTCGACTACACAAACGGAGGGAGCGTGTCAGTCCAGCGTTGCGAGTCTCAGGGTCACGGGGACCCTGGTCGGAGAGACGGCCCTCAACGCAAGCGGCCGCACAAGCCCCACTGTGCGAGCCTTCGGGTCTCAGAGACCCACACCAAAGAGACTCCCCAACGCGGGCATCCCAGGCGTCCTACGTCACACCGGCGCGCAACTTGAAGGGTGTGACGAATACATCTGCAATGTCATCGACTGTTCGCTTCTCTGTTGCGTGTTTGAAGCAGGGTATCGCCACAAGCGTTATTCAAATCGCTACCCAAACGCTCACAGCCAACAGCATGGGGAAGCAGGGACAACACAAGGGTTATTACTGCGTGAGAGACTTCTTCTTCTTCTTCTTCTTCTTCTTCTCATCACCGAGCAGGAGCAGGTTTCGACTACACAAACGGAGGGAGCGTGTCAGTCCAGCGTTGCGAGTCTCAGGGTCACGGGGACCACGGTCGGAGACACGGCCCTCAACGCAAGCGGCCGCACAAGCCCCACTGTGCGAGCCTTCGGGTCTCAGAGACCCACACCGAAGAGACTCCCCAATGCGGGCATCCCAGGCGTCCTACGTCACACTGGCGCGCAACTTGAAGGGTGTGACGAATACATCTGCAATGTCATCGACTGTTCGCTTCTCTGTTGCCTGTTTGAAGCAGGGTATCGCAACAAGCGTTATTCAAATTGATACCCAAACGCTCACAGCCAACAGCATGGGGAAGCAGGGACAACACAAGGGTTAAAAAGCGGCAGAAAAAATACAACTTTTCTGCCATTAAAAAGCGGCAGAAAAAACAAAAAATTTTCTGCCTTTAAAAAGCGTCAAGAAAAAAGACAACTTTTCAGTCGTTAAAAAGCGGCATAAAAAAAGATAACTTTTCTGTCGTAAAAAAGCGGCATAAAAACTTACAACTTTTCTGCCTTTAAAAAGGGGCATAAAATAGGACACCTTTTCTATCGTTAAAAAGAGGCATAAAAAGACAACTTTTCTGCCGTTAAAAAGCGTCATGAAAAAAGACAACTTTTCTGCCGATAAAAAGCGTCATGAAAAAAGACAACTTTTCTGCCATTAAAAAGCGGCAGAAAAAACAACAACTTTTCTGCCATTAAAAAGCGGCATAAAAAAAGACAACTTTTCTGCCGTTAAAAAGCGGCATAAAAAAAGACAACTTTTCTGCCGTTAAAAAGCGGTATAAAAAAGGACAACTTTTCTGCCATTAAAAAGCTGCATAAAAAGACAACTTTTCTGCCGTTAAAAAGCGGCATAAAAAACAACTATTCTGTTGTTAAAAAAGCGGCAGAAAAAAAGACATTTTTACTGCCTTTAAAAAGCGTCATGAAAAAAGACAACTTTTCTGCCATTAAAAAGCGGCAGAAAAAACAACAACTTTTCTGTCGTTAAAAAGCAGCATAAAAACGTGCAACTTTTCTGCCATTAAAAAGCGGAAGAAAAAACAAAAAATGTTCTGCCTTTAAAAAGCGTCAAGAAAAAAGACAACTTTTCAGTCGTTAAAAAGCGGCATAAAAAAAGATAACTTTTCTGTCGTAAAAAAGCGGCATAAAAACTTACAACTTTTCTGCCTTTAAAAAGGGGCATAAAATAGGACACCTTTTCTGTCTTTAAAAAGAGGCATAAAAAGACAACTTTTCTGCCGTTAAAAAGTGTCATGAAAAAATACAACTTTTCTGCCGATAAAAAGCGTCATGAAAAAAGACAACTTTTCTGCCATTAAAAAGCAGCAGAAAAAACAACAACTTTTCTGCCATTAAAAAGCGGCATAAAAAAAGACAAGTTTTCTGCCGTTAAAAAGCGGTATAAAAAACGACAACTTTTCTGTCGTTAAAAAAGCGGCAGAAAAAAAGACAACTTTTCTGTCTTTAAAAAGCAGCATAAAAATTTACAACTTTTCTGCCTTTAAAAAGGGGCATAAAATAGGGCACCTTTTCTGTCGTTAAAAAGAGGCATAAAAAGACAACTTTTCTGCCGTTATAAAGCGTCATGAAAAAAGACAACTTATCTGCCGATAAAAAGCGTCATGAAAAAAGACAACTTTTCTGCCATTAAAAACCGGAAGAAAAAACAACAACTTTTCTGTCGTTAAAAAGCAGAGTAAAAAACGACAACTTTCTGTCGTTAAAAATGCGGCAGAAAAAAAGACAACTTTTCTGTCTTTAAAAAGCAGCATAAAAACGTACAACTTTTCTGTTGTTAAAAAGCAGCATAAAAACGTACATCTTTTCTGTCGTAAAAAAGCGGCATAAAAACAGACTACTTTTCTGCCATTAAAAAGCGTCAGAAAGAAAGACAACTTTTCTGTCGTAAAAAAACGGCATAAAAAACAACAACTTTTCTGTTGATAAAAAGGGCCATAAAAAAAGATTACTTTTCTGTTGTTTAAAGGCAGCAGAAAAAAAACTTTTGTCTTAAAAACGCGACAGAAAATAGACAACGTTTCTGTCCAAAAAAAGTGGCAAAACAAAAACAACTTTCCTGCCGTTAAAAAGCGGCAGACAAGAAAAGAACTTTTCTGTCCTTAAAAAGTGGCAATCAAATAGAACAACTTTTCTGTCGTTAAAAAGCGACATGCAAAAAAACCCTTTTCTGTCGTGAAGAAGCAGCAGAAAAAAAGACAACTTTTCTGTCGTAAAAAAACGGCATAAAAAACAAAAACTTTTCTGCTGTCAGAAAGCGGCACAAAAAAAGAACTTTTCTGTTGTTAAAAAGCGGCAGAAAAAAAAAATACTTTTTTGTTGTTTAAAGGCAGCAGAAAAAAAAACTTTTGACTAAAAAAAGAGACAGAAAACGGGGGAGATAAGCCTTTTTTGGAAGCAATGGTTAACATTTCTGACTTTTTCATCACATATCAGCTCCAGTGTCAGAAAAGCGCTGGAAACAGGGAGATAAGCCTTTTTTTGGAAGAAATGGTTAAATGTTTGACTTTTTCATCACACATCATCCCAAATGTCACTAAACAGCTGGAAACGGGGAGATAAGCCTTTTTTGGAAGCAATGGTTAACATTTCTGACTATTTAATCACATATCAGCCCAAGTGTCAGAAAAGCGCTGGAAACAGGGAGATAAGCCTTTTTTTGGAAGAAATGGTTAAATGTTTGACTTTTTCATCACACATCATCCCAAATGTCACTAAACAGCTGGAAACGGGGAGATAAGCCTTTTTTGGAAGCAATGGTTAACATCTTGACTTTTTCATCACATATCAGCTCAAGTGTCAGAAAAGCGCTGGAAACAGGGAGATAAGCCTTTTTTGGAAGAAATGGTTAAATTCTTGAATTTTTCATCACACATCATCCCAAATGTCACTAAACAGCTGGAAACGGGGAGATAAGCCTTTTTTTGAAGCAATGGTTAACATTTCTGACTATTTCATCAAATATCAGCCCAAGTGTCAGAAAAGCGCTGGAAACAGGGAGATAAGCCTTTTTTTGGAAGAAATGGTTAAATGTTTGACTTTTTCATCACACATCATCCCAAATGTCACTAAACAGCTGGAAACGGGGAGATAAGCCTTTTTTGGAAGCAATGGTTAACATCTTGACTTTTTCATCACATATCAGCTCAAGTGTCAGAAAAGCGCTGGAAACAGGGAGATAAGCCTTTTTTTGGAAGAAATGGTTAAATTCTTGAATTTTTCATCACACATCATCCCAAATGTCACTAAACAGCTGGAAACGAGGAGATAAGCCTTTTTTGGAAGCAATGGTTAACATTTCTGACTTTTTCATCACATATCAGCTCCAGTGTCAGAAAAGCGCTGGAAACAGGGAGATAAGCCTTTTTTGGAAGCAATGGTTTACATCTTGACTTTTTCATCACATATCAGCTCAAGTGTCAGAAAAGCGCTGGAAACAGGGAGATATGCCTGTTTTTGGAAGAAATGGTTAAATTCGTGAATTTTTCATCACATATCATCCCAAATGTCACTAAACAGCTGGAAACGGGGAGATAAGCCTTTTTTGGAAGCAATGGTTAACATTTGTGACTTTTTCATCACATATCAGCTCCAGTGTCAGAAAAGCGCTGGAAACAGGGAGATAAGCCTTTTTTTGGAAGAAATGGTTAAATTCTTGAATTTTTCATCACACATCATCCCAAATGTCACTAAACAGCTGGAAACGGGGAGATAAGCCTTTTTTGGAAGCAATGGTTAACATCTTGACTTTTTCATCACATATCAGCTCAAGTGTCGGAAAAGCGCTGGAAACAGGGAGATAAGCCTTTTTTGGAAGAAATGGTTAAATGTTTGACTTTTTCATCACACATCATCCCAAATGTCACTAAACAGCTGGAAACGGGGATATAAGCCTTTTTTGGAAGCAATGGTTAACATCTTGACTTTTTCATCACATATCAGCTCAAGTGTCACAAAAGCGCTGGAAACAGGGAGATAAGCCTTTTTTGGAAGAAATGGTTAAATGTTTGACTTTTTCATCACACATCATCCCAAATGTCACTAAACAGCTGAAAACGGGGAGATAAGCCTTTTTTGGAAGAAATGGTTAAATGTTTGAATTTTTCATCACACATCATCCCAAATGTCACTAAACAGCTGGAAACGGGGAGATAAGCCTTTTTTTGGAAGCAATGGTTAACATTTCTGACTTTTTAATCACATATCAGCTCCAGTGTCAGAAAAGCGCTGGAAACAGGGAGATAAGCCTTTTTTTGGAAGAAATGGTTAAATTCTTGAATTTATCATCACACATCATCCCAAATGTCACTAAACAGCTGGAAACGGGGAGATAAGCCTTTTTTGGAAGCAATGGTTAACATTTCTGACTTTTTCATCACATATCAGCTCCAGTGTCAGAAAAACGCTGGAAACAGGGAGATAAGACTTTTTTTGGAAGAAATGGTTAAATTCTTGAATTTTTCATCACACATCATCCCAAATGTCACTAAACAGCTGGAAACGGGGAGATAAGCCTTTTTTTGGAAGCAATGGTTAACATCTTGACTTTTTCATCACATATCAGCTCAACTGTCAGAAAAGCGCTGGAAGCAGGGAGATAAGCCTTTTTTTGGAAGAAATGGTTAAATGTTTGACTTTTTCATCACACATCATCCCAAATGTCACTAAACAGCTGGAAACGGGGAGATAAGCCTTTTTTGGAAGCATTGATTAAGATTTCTGACTTTTTCATCACATGTCAGCCCAAGTGTCAGAAAAGCGCTGGAAACAGGGAGATCTGCCTTTTTTTGGAAGAAAAGGTTAAATTCTTGAATTATTCATCACACATCATCCCAAATGTCACTAAACATCTGGAAACGGGGAGATAAGCCTTTTTTGGAAGCATTGATTAAGATTTCTGACTTTTTCATCACATGTCAGCCCAAGTGTCAGAAAAGCGCTGGAAACAGGGAGATAAGCCTTTTTTGGAAGAAAAGGTTAAATTCTTGAATTATTCATCACACATCATCCCAAATGTCACTAAACATCTGGAAACGGGGAGTTAAGCCTTTTTTGGAAGCATTGATTAAGATTTCTGACTTTTTCATCACATGTCAGCCCAAGTGTCAGAAAATTGCTGGAAACAGGGAGATAAGCCTTTTTTGGAAGAAAAGGTTAAATTCTTGAATTTTTCATCACACATCATCCCAAATGTCACTAAACAGCTGGAAACGGGGAGATAAGCCTTTTTTGGAAGCAAGGGTTAACATTTTGACTTTTTCATCACATATCAGCTCCAGTGTCAGAAAAGCGCTGGAAACAGGGAGATATGCCTTTTTTTGGAAGAAATGGTTAAATTCTTGAATTTTTCATCACACATCATCCCAAATGTCACTAAACAGCTGGACACGGGGAGATAAGCCTCTTTTGGAAGCATTGATTAAGATTTCTGACTTTTTCATCACATGTCAGCCCAAGTGTCAGAAAAGCGCTGGAAACAGGGAGATAAGCCTTTTTTGGAAGAAATGGTTAAATTCTTGAATTTTTCATCACACATCATCCCAAATGTCACTAAACAGCTGGAAACGGGGAGATAAGCCTTTTTTGGAAGCAATGGTTAACATTTTGACTTTTTCATCACATATCAGCTCCAGTGTCAGAAAAGCGCTGGAAACAGGCAGATATGCCATTTTTTGGAAGAAAAGGTTAAATTCTTGAATTTTTCATCACACATCATCCCAAATGTCACTAAACAGCTGGAAACGGGGAGATAAGCCTTTTTTGGAAGCAATGGTTAACATTTTGACTTTTTCATCACATATCAGCTCCAGTGTCAGAAAAGCGCTGGAAACAGGGAGACAAGCCTTTTTTTGGAAGAAATGGTTAAATTCTTGAATTTTTCATCACACATCATCCCAAATGTCACTAAACAGCTGGAAACGGGGAGATACGCCTTTTTTGGAAGCAATGGTTAACATCTTGACTTTTTCATCACATATCAGCTCAAGTGTCAGAAAAGCGCTGGAAACAGGGAGATAAGCCTTTTTTGGAAGAAATGGTTAAATGTTTGACTTTTTCATCACACATCATCCCAAATGTCACTAAACAGCTGAAAACGGGGAGATAAGCCTTTTTTGGAAGAAATGGTTAAATGTTTGAATTTTTCATCACACATCATCCCAAATGTCACTAAACAGCTGGAAACGGGGAGATAAGCCTTTTTTTGGAAGCAATGGTTAACTTTTCTGACTTTTTAATCACATATCAGCTCCAGTGTCAGAAAAGCGCTGGAAACAGGGAGATAAGCCTTTTTTTGGAAGAAATGGTTAAATTCTTGAATTTATCATCACATATCATCCCAAATGTCACTAAACAGCTGGAAACGGGGAGATAAGCCTTTTTTGGAAGCAATGGTTAACATTTCTGACTTTTTCATCACATATCAGCCCCAGTGTCAGAAAAACGCTGGAAACAGGGAGATAAGACTTTTTTTGGAAGAAATGGTTAAATTCTTGAATTTTTCATCACACTTCATCCCAAATGTCACTAAACAGCTGGAAACGGGGAGATAAGCCTTTTTTTGGAAGCAATGGTTAACATCTTGACTTTTTCATCACATATCAGCTCAACTGTCAGAAAAGCGCTGGAAGCAGGGAGATAAGCCTTTTTTTGGAAGAAATGGTTAAATGTTTGACTTTTTCATCACACATCATCCCAAATGTCACTAAACAGCTGGAAATAGGGAGATAAGCCTTTTTTGGAAGCAATGGTTAACATCCTGACTTTTTCATCACATATCAGCTCAAGTGTCAGAAAAGCGCTGGAAGCAGGGAGATCAGCCTTTTTTTGGAAGAAATGGTTAAATGTTTGACTTTTTCATCACACATCATCCCAAATGTCACTAAACAGCTGGAAACGGGGAGATAAGCCTTTTTTGGAAGCATTGATTAAGATTTCTGACTTTTTCATCACATGTCAGCCCAAGTGTCAGAAAAGCGCTGGAAACAGGGAGATCTGCCTTTTTTTGGAAGAAAAGGTTAAATTCTTGAATTATTCATCACACATCATCCCAAATGTCACTAAACATCTTGAAACGGGGAGATAAGCCTTTTTTGGAAGCATTGATTAAGATTTCTGACTTTTTCATCACATGTCAGCCCAAGTGTCAGAAAAGCGCTGGAAACAGGGAGATAAGCCTTTTTTGGAAGAAAAGGTTAAATTCTTGAATTATTCATCACACATCATCCCAAATGTCACTAAACATCTGGAAACGGGGAGATAAGCCTTTTTTGGAAGCATTGATTAAGATTTCTGACTTTTTCATCACATGTCAGCCCAAGTGTCAGAAAAGCGCTGGAAACAGGGAGATAAGCCTTTTTTGGAAGCAAGGGTTAACATTTTGACTTTTTCATCACATATCAGCTCCAGTGTCAGAAAAGCGCTGGAAACAGGGAGATATGCCTTTTTTTGGAAGAAATGGTTAAATTCTTGAATTTTTCATCACACATCATCCCAAATGTCACTAAACAGCTGGAAACGGGGAGATAAGCCTCTTTTGGAAGCATTGATTAAGATTTCTGACTTTTTCATCACATGTCAGCCCAAGTGTCAGAAAAGCGCTGGAAACAGGGAGATAAGCCTTTTTTGGAAGAAATGGTTAAATTCTTGAATTTTTCATCACACATCATCCCAAATGTCACTAAACAGCTGGAAACGGGGAGATAAGCCTTTTTTGGAAGCAATGGTTAACATTTTGACTTTTTCATCACATATCAGCTCCAGTGTCAGAAAAGCGCTGGAAACAGGCAGATATGCCTTTTTTTGGAAGAAAAGGTTAAATTCTTGAATTTTTCATCACACATCATCCCAAATGTCACTAAACAGCTGGAAACGGGGAGATAAGCCTTTTTTGGAAGCAATGGTTAACATTTTGACTTTTTCATCACATATCAGCTCCAGTGTCAGAAAAGCGCTGGAAACAGGGAGATCTGCCTTTTTTTGGAAGAAAAGGTTAAATTCTTGAATTTTTCATCACACATCATCCCAAATGTCACTAAACAGCTGGAAACTGGGAGATAAGCCTTTTTTGGAAGCATTGATTAAGATTTCTGACTTTTTCATCACATATCAGCCCAAGTGTCAGAAAAGCGCTGGAAACAGGGAGATCTGCCTTTTTTTGGAAGAAAAGGTTAAATTCTTGAATTTTTCATCACACATCATCCCAAATGTCACTAAACAGCTGGAAACGGGGAGATAAGCCTTTTTTAGAAGCATTGATTAAGATTTCTGACTTTTTCATCACATGTCAGCCCAAGTGTCAGAAAAGCGCTGGAAACAGGGAGATAAGCCTTTTTTGGAAGAAATGGTTAAATTCTTGAATTTTTCATCACACATCATCCCAAATGTCACTAAACAGCTGGAAACGGGGAGATAAGCCTTTTTTGGAAGCAATGGTTAACATCTTGAGTTTTTCATCACATATCAGCTCAAGTGTCAGAAAAGCGCTGGAAACAGGGAGATAAGCCTTTTTTGGAAGAAATGGTTAAATGTTTGACTTTTTCATCACACATCATCCCAAATGTCACTAAACAGCTGAAAACGGGGAGATAAGCCTTTTTTGGAAGAAATGGTTAAATGTTTGAATTTTTCATCACACATCATCCCAAATGTCACTAAACAGCTGGGAACGGGGAGATAAGCCTTTTTTTGGAAGCAATGGTTAACATTTCTGACTTTTTAATCACATATCAGCTCCAGTGTTAGAAAAGCGCTGGAAACAGGGAGATAAGCCTTTTTTTGGAAGAAATGGTTAAATTCTTGAATTTATCATCACACATCATCCCAAATGTCACTAAACAGCTGGAAACGGGGAGATAAGCCTTTTTTGGAAGCAATGGTTAACATTTCTGACTTTTTCATCACATATCAGCTCCAGTGTCAGAAAAACGCTGGAAACAGGGAGATAAGACTTTTTTTGGAAGAAATGGTTAAATTCTTGAATTTTTCATCACACATCATCCCAAATGTCACTAAACAGCTGGAAACGGGGAGATAAGCCTTTTTTTGGAAGCAATGGTTAACATCTTGACTTTTTCATCACATATCAGCTCAACTGTCAGAAAAGCGCTGGAAGCAGGGAGATAAGCCTTTTTTTGGAAGAAATGGTTAAATGTTTGACTTTTTCATCACACATCATCCCAAATGTCACTAAACACCTGGAAACGGGGAGATAAGCCTTTTTTGGAAGCAATGGTTAACATTTCTGACTTCTTCATCACATATCAGCCCAAGTGTCAGAAAAGCGCTGGAAACAGGGAGATAAGCCTTTTTTGGAAGAAATGGTTAACATCTTGACTTTTTCATCACATATCAGCTCCAGTGTCAGAAAAGCGCTGGAAACAGGGAGATAAGCCTTTTTTGGAAAAAATGGTTAAATTCTTGAATTTGTCATCACACATCATCCCAAATGTCACTAAACAGCTGGAAACGGGGAGATAAGCCTTTTTTGGAAGCAATGGTTAACATTTTGACTTTTCATCACTTATCAGCTCCAGTGTCACAAAAGCGCTGGAAACAGGGAGATATGCCTTTTTTTGGAAGAAATGGTTAAATTCTTGAATTTTTTATCACACATCATCCCAAATGTCACTAAACAGCTGGAAACGGGGAGATAAGCCTTTTTTGGAAGCATTGATTAAGATTTCTGACTTTTTCATCACATGTCAGCCCAAGTGTCAGAAAAGCGCTCTAAACAGGGAGATAAGCCTTTTTTGGAAGAAATGGTTAAATTCTTGAATTTGTCATCACACATCATCCCAAATGTCACTAAACAGCTGGAAACGAGGAGATAAGCCTTTTTTGGAAGCAATGGTTAACATTTTGACTTTTTCATCACATATCAGCTCCAGTGTCAGAAAAGCGCTGGAAACAGGCAGATATGCCTTTTTTTGGAAGAAAAGGTTAAATTCTTGAATTTTTCATCACACATCATCCCAAATGTCACTAAACAGCTGGAAACGGGGAGATAAGCCTTTTTTGGAAGCAATGGTTAACATTTTGACTCTTTCATCACATATCAGCTCCAGTGTCAGAAAAGCGCTGGAAACAGGGAGATATGCCTGTTTTTGGAAGAAATGGTTAAATTCTTGAATTTTTCATCACACATCATCCCAAATGTCACTAAACAGCTGGAAATAGGGAGATAAGCCTTTTTTGGAAGCAATGGTTAACATCTTGACTTTTTCATCACATATCAGCTCAAGTGTCAGAAAAGCGCTGGAAGCAGGGAGATCAGCCTTTTTTTGGAAGAAATGGTTAAATGTTTGACTTTTTCATCACACATCATCCCAAATGTCACTAAACAGCTGGAAACGGGGAGATAAGCCTTTTTTGGAAGCATTGATTAAGATTTCTGACTTTTTCATCACATGTCAGCCCAAGTGTCAGAAAAGCGCTGGAAACAGGGAGATCTGCCTTTTTTTGGAAGAAAAGGTTAAATTCTTGAATTATTCATCACACATCATCCCAAATGTCACTAAACATCTGGAAACGGGGAGATAAGCCTTTTTTGGAAGCATTGATTAAGATTTCTGACTTTTTCATCACATGTCAGCCCAAGTGTCAGAAAAGCGCTGGAAACAGGGAGATAAGCCTTTTTTGGAAGAAAAGGTTAAATTCTTGAATTTTTCATCACACATCATCCCAAATGTCACTAAACAGCTGGAAACGGGGAGATAAGCCTTTTTTGGAAGCAATGGTTAACATCTTGACTTTTTCATCACATATCAGCTCAAGTGTCAGAAAAGCGCTGGAAACAGGGAGATAAGCCTTTTTTGGAAGAAATGGTTAACATTTTGACTTTTTCATCACATATCAGCTCCAGTGTCAGAAAAGCGCTGGAAACAGGGAGATCTGCCTTTTTTTGGAAGAAAAGGTTAAATTCTTGAATTTTTCATCACACATCATCCCAAATGTCACTAAACAGCTGGAAACGGGGAGATAAGCCTTTTTTGGAAGCATTGATTAAGATTTCTGACTTTTTCATCACATGTCAGCCCAAGTGTCAGAAAATCGCTCTAAACAGGGAGATAAGCCTTTTTTGGAAAAAATGGTTAAATTCTTGAATTTGTCATCACACATCATCCCAAATGTCACTAAACAGCTGGAAACGGGGAGATAAGCCTTTTTTGGAAGCAATGGTTAACATTTTGACTTTTCATCACTTATCAGCTCCAGTGTCACAAAAGCGCTGGAAACAGGGAGATATGCCTTTTTTTGGAAGAAAAGGTTAGATTCTTGAATTTTTCATCACACATCATCCCAAATGTCACTAAACAGCTGGAAACGGGGAGATAAGCCTTTTTTGGAAGCAATGGTTAACATTTTGACTCTTTCATCACATATCAGCTCCAGTGTCAGAAAAGCGCTGGAAACAGGGAGATATGCCTGTTTTTGGAAGAAATGGTTAAATTCTTGAATTTTTCATCACACATCATCCCAAATGTCACTAAACAGCTGGAAATAGGGAGATAAGTCTTTTTTGGAAGCAATGGTTAACATCTTGACTTTTTCATCACATATCAGCTCAAGTGTCAGAAAAGCGCTGGAAGCAGGGAGATCAGCCTTTTTTTGGAAGAAATGGTTAAATGTTTGACTTTTTCATCACACATCATCCCAAATGTCACTAAACAGCTGGAAACGGGGAGATAAGCCTTTTTTGGAAGCATTGATTAAGATTTCTGACTTTTTCATCACATGTCAGCCCAAGTGTCAGAAAAGCGCTGGAAACAGGGAGATCTGCCTTTTTTTGGAAGAAAAGGTTAAATTCTTGAATTATTCATCACACATCATCCCAAATGTCACTAAACATCTGGAAACGGGGAGATAAGCCTTTTTTGGAAGCATTGATTAAGATTTCTGACTTTTTCATCACATGTCAGCCCAAGTGTCAGAAAAGCGCTGGAAACAGGGAGATAAGCCTTTTTTGGAAGAAAAGGTTAAATTCTTGAATTTTTCATCACACATCATCCCAAATGTCACTAAACAGCTGGAAACGGGGAGATAAGCCTTTTTTGGAAGAAATGGTTAACATTTTGACTTTTTCATCACATATCAGCTCCAGTGTCAGAAAAGCGCTGGAAACAGGGAGATCTGCCTTTTTTTGGAAGAAAAGGTTAAATTCTTGAATTTTTCATCACACATCATCCCAAATGTCACTAAACAGCTGGAAACGGGGAGATAAGCCTTTTTTGGAAGCATTGATTAAGATTTCTGACTTTTTCATCACATGTCAGCCCAAGTGTCAGAAAAGCGCTCTAAACAGGGAGATAAGCCTTTTTTGGAAAAAATGGTTAAATTCTTGAATTTGTCATCACACATCATCCCAAATGTCACTAAACAGCTGGAAACGGGGAGATAAGCCTTTTTTGGAAGCAATGGTTAACATTTTGACTTTTCATCACATATCAGCTCCAGTGTCAGAAAAGCGCTGGAAACAGGGAGATCTGCCTTTTTTTGGAAGAAAAGGTTAAATTCTTGAATTTTTCATCACACATCATCCCAAATGTCACTAAACAGCTGGAAACGGGGAGATAAGCCTTTTTTGGAAGCAATGGTTAACATTTTGACTTTTCATCACTTATCAGCTCCAGTGTCACAAAAGCGCTGGAAACAGGGAGATATGCCTTTTTTTGGAAGAAAAGGTTAGATTCTTGAATTTTTCATCACACATCATCCCAAATGTCACTAAACAGCTGGAAACGGGGAGATAAGCCTTTTTTGGAAGCAATGGTTAACATTTTGACTCTTTCATCACATATCAGCTCCAGTGTCAGAAAAGCGCTGGAAACAGGGAGATATGCCTGTTTTTGGAAGAAATGGTTAAATTCTTGAATTTTTCATCACACATCATCCCAAATGTCACTAAACAGCTGGAAATAGGGAGATAAGTCTTTTTTGGAAGCAATGGTTAACATCTTGACTTTTTCATCACATATCAGCTCAAGTGTCAGAAAAGCGCTGGAAGCAGGGAGATCAGCCTTTTTTTGGAAGAAATGGTTAAATGTTTGACTTTTTCATCACACATCATCCCAAATGTCACTAAACATCTGGAAACGGGGAGATAAGCCTTTTTTGGAAGCATTGATTAAGATTTCTGACTTTTTCATCACATATCAGCTCCAGTGTCAGAAAAGCGCTGGAAACAGGGAGATCTGCCTTTTTTTGGAAGAAAAGGTTAAATTCTTGAATTTTTCATCACACATCATCCCAAATGTCACTAAACAGCTGGAAACGGGGAGATAAGCCTTTTTTGGAAGCATTGATTAAGATTTCTGACTTTTTCATCACATGTCAGCCCAAGTGTCAGAAAAGCGCTCTAAACAGGGAGATAAGCCTTTTTTGGAAAAAATGGTTAAATTCTTGAATTTGTCATCATACATCATCCCAAATGTCACTAAACAGCTGGAAACGGGGAGATAAGCCTTTTTTGGAAGCAATGGTTAACATTTTGACTTTTCATCACATATCAGCTCCAGTGTCAGAAAAGCGCTGGAAACAGGGAGATCTGCCTTTTTTTGGAAGAAAAGGTTAAATTCTTGAATTTTTCATCACACATCATCCCAAATGTCACTAAACAGCTGGAAACGGGGAGATAAGCCTTTTTTGGAAGCATTGATTAAGATTTCTGACTTTTTCATCACATGTCAGCCCAAGTGTCAGAAAAGCGCTGGAAACAGGGAGATAAGCCTTTTTTGGAAGAAATGGTTAAATTCTTGAATTTTTCATCAAACATCATCCCAAATGTCACTAAACAGCTGGAAACGGGGAGATAAGCCTTTTTTGGAAGCAAGGGTTAACATTTTGAGTTTTTCATCACATATCAGCTCCAGTGTCAGAAAAGCGCTGGAAACAGGGAGATATGCCTTTTTTTGGAAGAAATGGTTAAATTCTTGAATTTTTCATCACACATCATCCCAAATGTCACTAAACAGCTGGAAACGGGGAGATAAGCCTTTTTTGGAAGCATTGATTAAGATTTCTGACTTTTTCATCACATGTCAGCCCAAGTGTCAGAAAAGCGCTGGAAACAGGGAGATAAGCCTTTTTTTGGAAGAAATGGTTAAATTCTTGAATTTGTCATCACACATCATCCCAAATGTCACTAAACAGCTGGAAACGGGGAGATAAGCCTTTTTTGGAAGCATTGATTAAGATTTCTGACTTTTTCATCACATGTCAGCCCAAGTGTCAGAAAAGCGCTGGAAACAGGGAGATAAGCCTTTTTTTGGAAGAAATGGTTAAATTCTTGAATTTTTCATCACACATCATCCCAAATGTCACTAAACAGCTGGAAACGGGGGATAAGCCTTTTTTGGAAGCAATGGTTAACATTTTGACTTTTTCATCACATATCAGCTCCAGTGTCAGAAAAGTGCTGGGAACAGGCAGATATGCCTTTTTTTGGAAGAAAAGGTTAAATTCTTGAATTTTTCATCACACATCATCCCAAATGTCACTAAACAGCTGGAAACGGGGAGATAAGCCTTTTTTGAAAGCAATGGTTAACATTTTGACTTTTTCATCACATATCAGCTCAACTGTCAGAAAAGCGCTGGAAGCAGGGAGATAAGCCTTTTTTTGGAAGAAATGGTTAAATGTTTGACTTTTTCATCACACATCATCCCAAATGTCACTAAAAACCTGGAAACGGGGAGATAAGCCTTTTTTGGAAGCAATGGTTAACATTTCTGACTTTTTCATCACATATCAGCCCAAGTGTCAGAAAAGCGCTGGAAACAGGGAGATAAGCCTTTTTTGGAAGAAATGGTTAACATCTTGACTTTTTCATCACATATCAGCTCCAGTGTCAGAAAAGCGCTGGACACAGGGAGAAATGCCTGTTTTTGGAAGAAATGGTTAAATTCTTGAATTTTTCATCACACATCATCCCAAATGTCACTAAACAGCTGGAAATAGGGAGATAAGCCTTTTTTGGAAGCAATGGTTAACATCTTGACTTTTTCATCACATATCAGCTCAAGTGTCAGAAAAGCGCTGGAAGCAGGGAGATCAGCCTTTTTTTGGAAGAAATGGTTAAATGTTTGACTTTTTCATCACACATCATCCCAAATGTCACTAAACAGCTGGAAACGGGGAGATAAGCCTTTTTTGGAAGCATTGATTAAGATTTCTGACTTTTTCATCACATGTCAGCCCAAGTGTCAGAAAAGCGCTGGAAACAGGGAGATCTGCCTTTTTTTGGAAGAAAAGGTTAAATTTTTGAATTATTCATCACACATCATCCCAAATGTCACTAAACATCTGGAAACGGGGAGATAAGCCTTTTTTGGAAGCATTGATTAAGATTTCTGACTTTTTCATCACATGTCAGCCCAAGTGTCAGAAAAGCGCTGGAAACAGGGAGATAAGCCTTTTTTGGAAGAAAAGGTTAAATTCTTGAATTTTTCATCACACATCATCCCAAATGTCACTAAACAGCTGGAAACGGGGAGATAAGCCTTTTTTGGAAGCAATGGTTAACATCTTGACTTTTTCATCACATATCAGCTCAAGTGTCAGAAAAGCGCTGGAAACAGGGAGATAAGCCTTTTTTGGAAGAAATGGTTAACATTTTGACTTTTTCATCACATATCAGCTCCAGTGTCAGAAAAGCGCTGGAAACAGGGAGATCTGCCTTTTTTTGGAAGAAAAGGTTAAATTCTTGAATTTTTCATCACACATCATCCCAAATGTCACTAAACAGCTGGAAACGGGGAGATAAGCCTTTTTTGGAAGCATTGATTAAGATTTCTGACTTTTTCATCACATGTCAGCCCAAGTGTCAGAAAAGCGCTCTAAACAGGGAGATAAGCCTTTTTTGGAAAAAATGGTTAAATTCTTGAATTTGTCATCACACATCATCCCAAATGTCACTAAACAGCTGGAAACGGGGAGATAAGCTTTTTTTGGAAGCAATGGTTAACATTTTGACTTTTCATCACTTATCAGCTCCAGTGTCACAAAAGCGCTGGAAACAGGGAGATATGCCTTTTTTTGGAAGAAATGGTTAAATGTTTGACTTTTTCATCACACATCATCCCAAATGTCACTAAACAGCTGGAAACGGGGAGATAAGCCTTTTTTGGAAGCATTGATTAAGATTTCTGACTTTTTCATCACATGTCAGCCCAAGTGTCAGAAAAGCGCTGGAAACAGGGAGATCTGCCTTTTTTTGGAAGAAAAGGTTAAATTCTTGAATTATTCATCACACATCATCCCAAATGTCACTAAACATCTGGAAACGGGGAGATAAGCCTTTTTTGGAAGCATTGATTAAGATTTCTGACTTTTTCATCACATGTCAGCCCAAGTGTCAGAAAAGCGCTGGAAACAGGGAGATAAGCCTTTTTTGGAAGAAAAGGTTAAATTCTTGAATTTGTCATCACACATCATCCCAAATGTCACTAAACAGCTGGAAACGGGGAGATAAGCCTTTTTTGGAAGCAATGGTTAACATTTTGACTTTTCATCACATATCAGCTCCAGTGTCAGAAAAGCGCTGGAAACAGGGAGATCTGCCTTTTTTTGGAAGAAAAGGTTAAATTCTTGAATTTTTCATCACACATCATCCCAAATGTCACTAAACAGCTGGAAACGGGGAGATAAGCCTTTTTTGGAAGCATTGATTAAGATTTCTGACTTTTTCATCACATGTCAGCCCAAGTGTCAGAAAAGCGCTGGAAACAGGGAGATAAGCCTTTTTTGGAAGAAATGGTTAAATTCTTGAATTGTTCATCAAACATCATCCCAAATGTCACTAAACAGCTGGAAACGGGGAGATAAGCCTTTTTTGGAAGCAAGGGTTAACATTTTGACTTTTTCATCACATATCAGCTCCAGTGTCAGAAAAGCGCTGGAAACAGGGAGATATGCCTTTTTTTGGAAGAAATGGTTAAATTCTTGAATTTTTCATCACACATCATCCCAAATGTCACTAAACAGCTGGAAACGGGGAGATAAGCCTTTTTTGGAAGCATTGATTAAGATTTCTGACTTTTTCATCACATGTCAGCCCAAGTGTCAGAAAAGCGCTGGAAACAGGGAGATAAGCCTTTTTTTGGAAGAAATGGTTAAATTCTTGAATTTTTCATCACACATCATCCCAAATGTCACTAAACAGCTGGAAACGGGGAGATAAGCCTTTTTTGGAAGCATTGATTAAGATTTCTGACTTTTTCATCACATGTCAGCCCAAGTGTCAGAAAAGCGCTGGAAACAGGGAGATAAGCCTTTTTTTGGAAGAAATGGTTAAATTCTTGAATTTTTCATCACACATCATCCCAAATGTCACTAAACAGCTGGAAACGGGGGATAAGCCTTTTTTGGAAGCAATGGTTAACATTTTGACTTTTTCATCACATATCAGCTCCAGTGTCAGAAAAGTGCTGGGAACAGGCAGATATGCCTTTTTTTGGAAGAAAAGGTTAAATTCTTGAATTTTTCATCACACATCATCCCAAATGTCACTAAACAGCTGGAAACGGGGAGATAAGCCTTTTTTGAAAGCAATGGTTAACATTTTGACTTTTTCATCACATATCAGCTCAACTGTCAGAAAAGCGCTGGAAGCAGGGAGATAAGCCTTTTTTTGGAAGAAATGGTTAAATGTTTGACTTTTTCATCACACATCATCCCAAATGTCACTAAAAACCTGGAAACGGGGAGATAAGCCTTTTTTGGAAGCAATGGTTAACATTTCTGACTTTTTCATCACATATCAGCCCAAGTGTCAGAAAAGCGCTGGAAACAGGGAGATAAGCCTTTTTTGGAAGAAATGGTTAACATCTTGACTTTTTCATCACATATCAGCTCCAGTGTCAGAAAAGCGCTGGACACAGGGAGATATGCCTGTTTTTGGAAGAAATGGTTAAATTCTTGAATTTTTCATCACACATCATCCCAAATGTCACTAAACAGCTGGAAATAGGGAGATAAGCCTTTTTTGGAAGCAATGGTTAACATCTTGACTTTTTCATCACATATCAGCTCAAGTGTCAGAAAAGCGCTGGAAGCAGGGAGATCAGCCTTTTTTTGGAAGAAATGGTTAAATGTTTGACTTTTTCATCACACATCATCCCAAATGTCACTAAACAGCTGGAAACGGGGAGATAAGCCTTTTTTGGAAGCATTGATTAAGATTTCTGACTTTTTCATCACATGTCAGCCCAAGTGTCAGAAAAGCGCTGGAAACAGGGAGATCTGCCTTTTTTTGGAAGAAAAGGTTAAATTTTTGAATTATTCATCACACATCATCCCAAATGTCACTAAACATCTGGAAACGGGGAGATAAGCCTTTTTTGGAAGCATTGATTAAGATTTCTGACTTTTTCATCACATGTCAGCCCAAGTGTCAGAAAAGCGCTGGAAACAGGGAGATAAGCCTTTTTTGGAAGAAAAGGTTAAATTCTTGAATTTTTCATCACACATCATCCCAAATGTCACTAAACAGCTGGAAACGGGGAGATAAGCCTTTTTTGGAAGCATTGATTAAGATTTCTGACTTTTTCATCACATGTCAGCCCAAGTGTCAGAAAAGCGCTGGAAACAGGGAGATCTGCCTTTTTTTGGAAGAAAAGGTTAAATTTTTGAATTATTCATCACACATCATCCCAAATGTCACTAAACATCTGGAAACGGGGAGATAAGCCTTTTTTGGAAGCATTGATTAAGATTTCTGACTTTTTCATCACATGTCAGCCCAAGTGTCAGAAAAGCGCTGGAAACAGGGAGATAAGCCTTTTTTGGAAGAAAAGGTTAAATTCTTGAATTTTTCATCACACATCATCCCAAATGTCACTAAACAGCTGGAAACGGGGAGATAAGCCTTTTTTGGAAGCAATGGTTAACATCTTGACTTTTTCATCACATATCAGCTCAAGTGTCAGAAAAGCGCTGGAAACAGGGAGATAAGCCTTTTTTGGAAGAAATGGTTAACATTTTGACTTTTTCATCACATATCAGCTCCAGTGTCAGAAAAGCGCTGGAAACAGGGAGATCTGCCTTTTTTTGGAAGAAAAGGTTAAATTCTTGAATTTTTCATCACACATCATCCCAAATGTCACTAAACAGCTGGAAACGGGGAGATAAGCCTTTTTTGGAAGCATTGATTAAGATTTCTGACTTTTTCATCACATGTCAGCCCAAGTGTCAGAAAAGCGCTCTAAACAGGGAGATAAGCCTTTTTTGGAAAAAATGGTTAAATTCTTGAATTTGTCATCACACATCATCCCAAATGTCACTAAACAGCTGGAAACGGGGAGATAAGCCTTTTTTGGAAGCAATGGTTAACATTTTGACTTTTCATCACATGTCAGCCCAAGTGTCAGAAAAGCGCTGGAAACAGGGAGATCTGCCTTTTTTTGGAAGAAAAGGTTAAATTTTTGAATTATTCATCACACATCATCCCAAATGTCACTAAACATCTGGAAACGGGGAGATAAGCCTTTTTTGGAAGCATTGATTAAGATTTCTGACTTTTTCATCACATGTCAGCCCAAGTGTCAGAAAAGCGCTGGAAACAGGGAGATAAGCCTTTTTTGGAAGAAAAGGTTAAATTCTTGAATTTTTCATCACACATCATCCCAAATGTCACTAAACAGCTGGAAACGGGGAGATAAGCCTTTTTTGGAAGCAATGGTTAACATCTTGACTTTTTCATCACATATCAGCTCAAGTGTCAGAAAAGCGCTGGAAACAGGGAGATAAGCCTTTTTTGGAAGAAATGGTTAACATTTTGACTTTTTCATCACATATCAGCTCCAGTGTCAGAAAAGCGCTGGAAACAGGGAGATCTGCCTTTTTTTGGAAGAAAAGGTTAAATTCTTGAATTTTTCATCACACATCATCCCAAATGTCACTAAACAGCTGGAAACGGGGAGATAAGCCTTTTTTGGAAGCATTGATTAAGATTTCTGACTTTTTCATCACATGTCAGCCCAAGTGTCAGAAAAGCGCTCTAAACAGGGAGATAAGCCTTTTTTGGAAAAAATGGTTAAATTCTTGAATTTGTCATCACACATCATCCCAAATGTCACTAAACAGCTGGAAACGGGGAGATAAGCCTTTTTTGGAAGCAATGGTTAACATTTTGACTTTTCATCACTTATCAGCTCCAGTGTCACAAAAGCGCTGGAAACAGGGAGATATGCCTTTTTTTGGAAGAAATGGTTAAATGTTTGACTTTTTCATCACACATCATCCCAAATGTCACTAAACAGCTGGAAACGGGGAGATAAGCCTTTTTTGGAAGCATTGATTAAGATTTCTGACTTTTTCATCACATGTCAGCCCAAGTGTCAGAAAAGCGCTGGAAACAGGGAGATCTGCCTTTTTTTGGAAGAAAAGGTTAAATTCTTGAATTATTCATCACACATCATCCCAAATGTCACTAAACATCTGGAAACGGGGAGATAAGCCTTTTTTGGAAGCATTGATTAAGATTTCTGACTTTTTCATCACATGTCAGCCCAAGTGTCAGAAAAGCGCTGGAAACAGGGAGATAAGCCTTTTTTGGAAGAAAAGGTTAAATTCTTGAATTTGTCATCACACATCATCCCAAATGTCACTAAACAGCTGGAAACGGGGAGATAAGCCTTTTTTGGAAGCAATGGTTAACATTTTGACTTTTCATCACATATCAGCTCCAGTGTCAGAAAAGCGCTGGAAACAGGGAGATCTGCCTTTTTTTGGAAGAAAAGGTTAAATTCTTGAATTTTTCATCACACATCATCCCAAATGTCACTAAACAGCTGGAAACGGGGAGATAAGCCTTTTTTGGAAGCATTGATTAAGATTTCTGACTTTTTCATCACATGTCAGCCCAAGTGTCAGAAAAGCGCTGGAAACAGGGAGATAAGCCTTTTTTGGAAGAAATGGTTAAATTCTTGAATTGTTCATCAAACATCATCCCAAATGTCACTAAACAGCTGGAAACGGGGAGATAAGCCTTTTTTGGAAGCAAGGGTTAACATTTTGACTTTTTCATCACATATCAGCTCCAGTGTCAGAAAAGCGCTGGAAACAGGGAGATATGCCTTTTTTTGGAAGAAATGGTTAAATTCTTGAATTTTTCATCACACATCATCCCAAATGTCACTAAACAGCTGGAAACGGGGAGATAAGCCTTTTTTGGAAGCATTGATTAAGATTTCTGACTTTTTCATCACATGTCAGCCCAAGTGTCAGAAAAGCGCTGGAAACAGGGAGATAAGCCTTTTTTTGGAAGAAATGGTTAAATTCTTGAATTTTTCATCACACATCATCCCAAATGTCACTAAACAGCTGGAAACGGGGAGATAAGCCTTTTTTGGAAGCATTGATTAAGATTTCTGACTTTTTCATCACATGTCAGCCCAAGTGTCAGAAAAGCGCTGGAAACAGGGAGATAAGCCTTTTTTTGGAAGAAATGGTTAAATTCTTGAATTTTTCATCACACATCATCCCAAATGTCACTAAACAGCTGGAAACGGGGGATAAGCCTTTTTTGGAAGCAATGGTTAACATTTTGACTTTTTCATCACATATCAGCTCCAGTGTCAGAAAAGTGCTGGGAACAGGCAGATATGCCTTTTTTTGGAAGAAAAGGTTAAATTCTTGAATTTTTCATCACACATCATCCCAAATGTCACTAAACAGCTGGAAACGGGGAGATAAGCCTTTTTTGAAAGCAATGGTTAACATTTTGACTTTTTCATCACATATCAGCTCAACTGTCAGAAAAGCGCTGGAAGCAGGGAGATAAGCCTTTTTTTGGAAGAAATGGTTAAATGTTTGACTTTTTCATCACACATCATCCCAAATGTCACTAAAAACCTGGAAACGGGGAGATAAGCCTTTTTTGGAAGCAATGGTTAACATTTCTGACTTTTTCATCACATATCAGCCCAAGTGTCAGAAAAGCGCTGGAAACAGGGAGATAAGCCTTTTTTGGAAGAAATGGTTAACATCTTGACTTTTTCATCACATATCAGCTCCAGTGTCAGAAAAGCGCTGGACACAGGGAGATATGCCTGTTTTTGGAAGAAATGGTTAAATTCTTGAATTTTTCATCACACATCATCCCAAATGTCACTAAACAGCTGGAAATAGGGAGATAAGCCTTTTTTGGAAGCAATGGTTAACATCTTGACTTTTTCATCACATATCAGCTCAAGTGTCAGAAAAGCGCTGGAAGCAGGGAGATCAGCCTTTTTTTGGAAGAAATGGTTAAATGTTTGACTTTTTCATCACACATCATCCCAAATGTCACTAAACAGCTGGAAACGGGGAGATAAGCCTTTTTTGGAAGCATTGATTAAGATTTCTGACTTTTTCATCACATGTCAGCCCAAGTGTCAGAAAAGCGCTGGAAACAGGGAGATCTGCCTTTTTTTGGAAGAAAAGGTTAAATTTTTGAATTATTCATCACACATCATCCCAAATGTCACTAAACATCTGGAAACGGGGAGATAAGCCTTTTTTGGAAGCATTGATTAAGATTTCTGACTTTTTCATCACATGTCAGCCCAAGTGTCAGAAAAGCGCTGGAAACAGGGAGATAAGCCTTTTTTGGAAGAAAAGGTTAAATTCTTGAATTTTTCATCACACATCATCCCAAATGTCACTAAACAGCTGGAAACGGGGAGATAAGCCTTTTTTGGAAGCATTGATTAAGATTTCTGACTTTTTCATCACATGTCAGCCCAAGTGTCAGAAAAGCGCTGGAAACAGGGAGATCTGCCTTTTTTTGGAAGAAAAGGTTAAATTTTTGAATTATTCATCACACATCATCCCAAATGTCACTAAACATCTGGAAACGGGGAGATAAGCCTTTTTTGGAAGCATTGATTAAGATTTCTGACTTTTTCATCACATGTCAGCCCAAGTGTCAGAAAAGCGCTGGAAACAGGGAGATAAGCCTTTTTTGGAAGAAAAGGTTAAATTCTTGAATTTTTCATCACACATCATCCCAAATGTCACTAAACAGCTGGAAACGGGGAGATAAGCCTTTTTTGGAAGCAATGGTTAACATCTTGACTTTTTCATCACATATCAGCTCAAGTGTCAGAAAAGCGCTGGAAACAGGGAGATAAGCCTTTTTTGGAAGAAATGGTTAACATTTTGACTTTTTCATCACATATCAGCTCCAGTGTCAGAAAAGCGCTGGAAACAGGGAGATCTGCCTTTTTTTGGAAGAAAAGGTTAAATTCTTGAATTTTTCATCACACATCATCCCAAATGTCACTAAACAGCTGGAAACGGGGAGATAAGCCTTTTTTGGAAGCATTGATTAAGATTTCTGACTTTTTCATCACATGTCAGCCCAAGTGTCAGAAAAGCGCTCTAAACAGGGAGATAAGCCTTTTTTGGAAAAAATGGTTAAATTCTTGAATTTGTCATCACACATCATCCCAAATGTCACTAAACAGCTGGAAACGGGGAGATAAGCCTTTTTTGGAAGCAATGGTTAACATTTTGACTTTTCATCACTTATCAGCTCCAGTGTCACAAAAGCGCTGGAAACAGGGAGATATGCCTTTTTTTAGAAGAAATGGTTAAATTCTTGAATTTTTTATCACACATCATCCCAAATGTCACTAAACAGCTGGAAACGGGGAGATAAGCCTTTTTTGGAAGCATTGATTAAGATTTCTTACTTTTTCATCACATGTCAGCCCAAGTGTCAGAAAAGCGCTCTAAACAGGGAGATAAGCCTTTTTTGGAAGATATGGTTAAATTCTTGAATTTGTCATCACACATCATCCCAAATGTCACTAAACAGCTGGAAACGAGGAGATAAGCCTTTTTTGGAAGCAATGGTTAACATTTTGACTTTTTCATCACATATCAGCTCCAGTGTCAGAAAAGCGCTGGAAACAGGCAGATATGCCTTTTTTTGGAAGAAAAGGTTAAATTCTTGAATTTTTCATCACACATCATCCCAAATGTCACTAAACAGCTGGAAACGGGGAGATAAGCCTTTTTTGGAAGCAATGGTTAACATTTTGACTTTTTCATCACATATCAGCTCCAGTGTCAGAAAAGCGCTGGAAACAGGGAGATCTGCCTTTTTTTGGAAGAAAAGGTTAAATTCTTGAATTTTTCATCACACATCATCCCAAATGTCACTAAACAGCTGGAAACGGGGAGATAAGCCTTTTTTGGAAGCAATGGTTAACATTTTGACTTTTTCATCACTTATCAGCTCCAGTGTCAGAAAAGCGCTGGAAACAGGGAGATATGCTTTTTTTTGGAAGAAATGGTTAAATTTTTGAATTTTTTATCACACATCATCCCAAATGTCACTAAACAGCTGGAAACGGGGAGATAAGCCTTTTTTTGAAGCATTGATTAAGATTTCTGACTTTTTCATCACATGTCAGCCCAAGTGTCAAAAAAGCGCTGGAAACAGGGAGATAAGCCTTTTTTGGAAGAAATGGTTAAATTCTTGAATTTTTCATCACACATCATCCCAAATGTCACTAAAGAGCTGGAAACGGGGAGATAAGCCTTTTTTGGAAGCAATGGTTAACATTTTGACTTTTTCATCACTTATCAGCTCCAGTGTCAGAAAAGCGCAGGAAACAGGGAGATATGCCTTTTTTTGGAAGAAATGGTTAAATTCTTGAATTTTTTATCAAACATCATCCCAAATGTCACTAAACAGCTGGAAACGGGGAGATAAGCCTTTTTTGGAAGCATTGATTAAGATTTCTGACTTTTTCATCACATGTCAGCCCAAGTGTCAGAAAAGCGCTGGAAACAAGGAGATAAGTCTTTTTTGGAAGAAATGGTTAAATTCTTGAATTTTTCATCACACATCATCCCAAATGTCACTAAACAGCTGGAAACGGGGAGATAAGCCTTTTTTGGAAGCAAGGGTTAACATTTTGACTTTTTCATCACATATCAGCTCCAGTGTCAGAAAAGCGCTGGAAACAGGGAGATATGCCTTTTTTTGGAAGAAATGGTTAAATTCTTGAATTTTTCATCACACATCATCCCAAATGTCACTAAACAGCTGGAAACGGGGAGATAAGCCTTTTTTGGAAGCATTGATTAAGATTTCTGACTTTTTCATCACATGTCAGCCCAAGTGTCAGAAAAGCGCTGGAAACAGGGAGATAAGCCTTTTTTTGGAAGAAATGGTTAAATTCTTGAATTTTTCATCACACATCATCCCAAATGTCACTAAACAGCTGGAAACGGGGAGATAAGCCTTTTTTGGAAGCATTGATTAAGATTTCTGACTTTTTCATCACATGTCAGCCCAAGTGTCAGAAAAGCGCTGGAAACAGGGAGATAAGCCTTTTTTTGGAAGAAATGGTTAAATTCTTGAATTTTTCATCACACATCATCCCAAATGTCACTAAACAGCTGGAAACGGGGAGATAAGCCTTTTTTGGAAGCAATGGTTAACATTTTGACTTTTTCATCACATATCAGCTCCAGTGTCAGAAAAGCGCTGGAAACAGGCAGATATGCCTTTTTTTGGAAGAAAAGGTTAAATTCTTGAATTTTTCATCACACATCATCCCAAATGTCACTAAACAGCTGGAAACGGGGAGATAAGCCTTTTTTGGAAGCAATGGTTAACATTTTGACTTTTTCATCACATATCAGCTCCAGTGTCAGAAAAGCGCTGGAAACAGGGAGATCGGCCTTTTTTTGGAAGAAAAGGTTAAATTCTTGAATTTTTCATCACACATCATCCCAAATGTCACTAAACAGCTGGAAACGGGGAGATAAGCCTTTTTTGGAAGCATTGATTAAGATTTCTGACTTTTTCATCACATGTCAGCCCAAGTGTCAGAAAAGCGCTCTAAATAGGGAGATAAGCCTTTTTTGGAAGAAATGGTTAAATTCTTGACTTTGTCATCACACATCATCCCAAATGTCACTAAACAGCTGGAAATAGGGAGATAAGCCTTTTTTGGAAGCAATGGTTAACATCTTGACTTTTTCATCACATATCAGCTCAAGTGTCAGAAAAGCGCTGGAAGCAGGGAGATCAGCCTTTTTTTGGAAGAAATGGTTAAATGTTTGACTTTTTCATCACACATCATCCCAAATGTCACTAAACAGCTGGAAACGGGGAGATAAGCCTTTTTTGGAAGCATTGATTAAGATTTCTGGCTTTTTCATCACATGTCAGCCCAAGTGTCAGAAAAGCGCTGGAAACAGGGAGATCTGCCTTTTTTTGGAAGAAAAGGTTAAATTTTTGAATTATTCATCACACATCATCCCAAATGTGACTAAACATCTGGAAACGGGGAGATAAGCCTTTTTTGGAAGCATTGATTAAGATTTCTGACTTTTTCATCACATGTCAGCCCAAGTGTCAGAAAAGCGCTGGAAACAGGGAGATAAGCCTTTTTTGGAAGAAAAGGTTAAATTCTTGAATTTTTCATCACACATCATCCCAAATGTCACTAAACAGCTGGAAACGGGGAGATAAGCCTTTTTTGGAAGCAATGGTTAACATCTTGACTTTTTCATCACATATCAGCTCAAGTGTCAGAAAAGCGCTGGAAACAGGGAGATAAGCCTTTTTTGGAAGAAATGGTTAACATTTTGACTTTTTCATCACATATCAGCTCCAGTGTCAGAAAAGCGCTGGAAACAGGGAGATCTGCCTTTTTTTGGAAGAAAAGGTTAAATTCTTGAATTTTTCATCACACATCATCCCAAATGTCACTAAACAGCTGGAAACGGGGAGATAAGCCTTTTTTGGAAGCATTGATTAAGATTTCTGACTTTTTCATCACATGTCAGCCCAAGTGTCAGAAAAGCGCTCTAAACAGGGAGATAAGCCTTTTTTGGAAAAAATGGTTAAATTCTTGAATTTGTCATCACACATCATCCCAAATGTCACTAAACAGCTGGAAACGGGGAGATAAGCCTTTTTTGGAAGCAATGGTTAACATTTTGACTTTTCATCACTTATCAGCTCCAGTGTCACAAAAGCGCTGGAAACAGGGAGATATGCCTTTTTTTGGAAGAAATGGTTAAATTCTTGAATTTTTTATCACACATCATCCCAAATGTCACTAAACAGCTGGAAACGGGGAGATAAGCCTTTTTTGGAAGCATTGATTAAGATTTCTGACTTTTTCATCACATGTCAGCCCAAGTGTCAGAAAAGCGCTCTAAACAGGGAGATAAGCCTTTTTTGGAAGATATGGTTAAATTCTTGAATTTGTCATCACACATCATCCCAAATGTCACTAAACAGCTGGAAACGAGGAGATAAGCCTTTTTTGGAAGCAATGGTTAACATTTTGACTTTTTCATCACATATCAGCTCCAGTGTCAGAAAAGCGCTGGAAACAGGCAGATATGCCTTTTTTTGGAAGAAAAGGTTAAATTCTTGAATTTTTCATCACACATCATCCCAAATGTCACTAAACAGCTGGAAACGGGGAGATAAGCCTTTTTTGGAAGCAATGGTTAACATTTTGACTTTTTCATCACATATCAGCTCCAGTGTCAGAAAAGCGCTGGAAACAGGGAGATCTGCCTTTTTTTGGAAGAAAAGGTTAAATTCTTGAATTTTTCATCACACATCATCCCAAATGTCACTAAACAGCTGGAAACGGGGAGATAAGCCTTTTTTGGAAGCATTGATTAAGATTTCTGACTTTTTCATCACATGTCAGCCCAAGTGTCAGAAAAGCGCTGGAAACAGGGAGATAAGCCTTTTTTGGAAGAAATGGTTAAATTCTTGAATTTTTCATCAAACATCATCCCAAATGTCACTAAACAGCTGGAAACGGGGAGATAAGCCTTTTTTGGAAGCAAGGGTTAACATTTTGACTTTTTCATCACATATCAGCTCCAGTGTCAGAAAAGCGCTGGAAACAGGGAGATATGCCTTTTTTTGGAAGAAATGGTTAAATTCTTGAATTTTTCATCACACATCATCCCAAATGTCACTAAACAGCTGGAAACGGGGAGATAAGCCTTTTTTGGAAGCATTGATTAAGATTTCTGACTTTTTCATCACATGTCAGCCCAAGTGTCAGAAAAGCGCTGGAAACAGGGAGATAAGCCTTTTTTTGGAAGAAATGGTTAAATTCTTGAATTTTTCATCACACATCATCCCAAATGTCACTAAACAGCTGGAAACGGGGAGATAAGCCTTTTTTGGAAGCATTGATTAAGATTTCTGACTTTTTCATCACATGTCAGCCCAAGTGTCAGAAAAGCGCTGGAAACAGGGAGATAAGCCTTTTTTTGGAAGAAATGGTTAAATTCTTGAATTTTTCATCACACATCATCCCAAATGTCACTAAACAGCTGGAAACGGGGAGATAAGCCTTTTTTGGAAGCAATGGTTAACATTTTGACTTTTTCATCACATATCAGCTCCAGTGTCAGAAAAGCGCTGGAAACAGGCAGATATGCCTTTTTTTGGAAGAAAAGGTTAAATTCTTGAATTTTTCATCACACATCATCCCAAATGTCACTAAACAGCTGGAAACGGGGAGATAAGCCTTTTTTGGAAGCAATGGTTAACATTTTGACTTTTTCATCACATATCAGCTCCAGTGTCAGAAAAGCGCTGGAAACAGGGAGATCTGCCTTTTTTTGGAAGAAAAGGTTAAATTCTTGAATTTTTCATCACACATCATCCCAAATGTCACTAAACAGCTGGAAACGGGGAGATAAGCCTTTTTTGGAAGCATTGATTAAGATTTCTGACTTTTTCATCACATGTCAGCCCAAGTGTCAGAAAAGCGCTCTAAACAGGGAGATAAGCCTTTTTTGGAAGAAATGGTTAAATTCTTGACTTTGTCATCACACATCATCCCAAATGTCACTAAACAGCTGGAAACGGGGAGATAAGCCTTTTTTGGAAGCAATGGTTAACATTTTGACTTTTCATCACTTATCAGCTCCAGTGTCAGAAAAGCGCTGGAAACAGGGAGATATGCCTTTTTTTGGAAGAAATGGTTAAATTCTTGAATTTTTTATCACACATCATCCCAAATGTCACTAAATAGCTGGAAACGGGGAGTTAAGCCTTTTTTGGAAGCATTGATTAAGATTTCTGACTTTTTCATCACATGTCAGCCCAAGTGTCAGAAAAGCGCTCTAAACAGGGAGATAAGCCTTTTTTGGAAGAAATGGTTAAATTCTTGAATTTGTCATCACACATCATCCCAAATGTCACTAAACAGCTGGACACGGGGAGATAAGCCTTTTTTGGAAGCATTGATTAAGATTTCTGACTTTTTCATCACATGTCAGCCCAAGTGTCAGAAAAGTGCTGGAAACAGGGAGATAAGCCTTTTTTTGGAAGAAATGGTTAAATTCTTGAATTTTTCATCACACATCATCCCAAATGTCACTAAACAGCTGGAAACGGGGAGATAAGCCTTTTTTGGAAGCATTGATTAAGATTTCTGACTTTTTCATCACATGTCAGCCCAAGTGTCAGAAAAGCGCTGGAAACAGGGAGATAAGCCTTTTTTGGAAGAAATGGTTAAATTCTTGAATTTTTCATCACACATCATCCCAAATGTCACTAAACAGCTGGAAACGGGGAGATAAGCCTTTTTTGGAAGCAATGGTTAACATTTTGACTTTTTCATCAGATATTAGCTCCAGTGTCAGAAAAGCGCTGGAAACAGGGAGATCTGCCTTTTTTTGGAAGAAAAGGTTAAATTCTTGAATTTTTCATCACACATCATCCCAAATGTCACTAAACAGCTGGAAACAGGGAGATAAGCCTTTTTTAGAAGCATTGATTAAGATTTCTGACTTTTTCATCACATGTCAGCCCAAGTGTCAGAAAAGCGCTCTAAACAGGGAGATAAGCCTTTTTTGGAAAAAATGGTTAAATTCTTGAATTTGTCATCACACATCATCCCAAATGTCACTAAACAGCTGGAAACGGGGAGATAAGCCTTTTTTGGAAGCAATGGTTAACATTTTGACTTTTCATCACTTATCAGCTCCAGTGTCAGAAAAGCGCTGGAAACAGGGAGATATGCCTTTTTTTGGAAGAAATGGTTAAATTCTTGAATTTTTTATCACACATCATCCCAAATGTCACTAAACAGCTGGAAACGGGGAGATAAGCCTTTTTTGGAAGCATTGATTAAGATTTCTGACTTTTTCATCACATGTCAGCCCAAGTGTCAGAAAAGCGCTCTAAACAGGGAGATAAGCCTTTTTTGGAAGATATGGTTAAATTCTTGAATTTGTCATCACACATCATCCCAAATGTCACTAAACAGCTGGAAACGAGGAGATAAGCCTTTTTTGGAAGCAATGGTTAACATTTTGACTTTTTCATCACATATCAGCTCCAGTGTCAGAAAAGCGCTGGAAACAGGCAGATATGCCTTTTTTTGGAAGAAAAGGTTAAATTCTTGAATTTTTCATCACACATCATCCCAAATGTCACTAAACAGCTGGAAACGGGGAGATAAGCCTTTTTTGGAAGCAATGGTTAACATTTTGACTTTTTCATCACATATCAGCTCCAGTGTCAGAAAAGCGCTGGAAACAGGGAGATCTGCCTTTTTTTGGAAGAAAAGGTTAAATTCTTGAATTTTTCATCACACATCATTCCAAATGTCACTAAACAGCTGGAAACGGGGAGATAAGCCTTTTTTGGAAGCATTGATTAAGATTTCTGACTTTTTCATCACATGTCAGCCCAAGTGTCAGAAAAGCGCTGGAAACAGGGAGATAAGCCTTTTTTGGAAGAAATGGTTAAATTCTTGAATTTTTCATCAAACATCATCCCAAATGTCACTAAACAGCTGGAAACGGGGAGATAAGCCTTTTTTGGAAGCAAGGGTTAACATTTTGACTTTTTCATCACATATCAGCTCCAGTGTCAGAAAAGCGCTGGAAACAGGGAGATATGCCTTTTTTTGGAAGAAATGGTTAAATTCTTGAATTTTTCATCACACATCATCCCAAATGTCACTAAACAGCTGGAAACGGGGAGATAAGCCTTTTTTGGAAGCATTGATTAAGATTTCTGACTTTTTCATCACATGTCAGCCCAAGTGTCAGAAAAGCGCTCTAAACAGGGAGATAAGCCTTTTTTGGAAGAAATGGTTAAATTCTTGACTTTGTCATCACACATCATCCCAAATGTCACTAAACAGCTGGAAACGGGGAGATAAGCCTTTTTTGGAAGCAATGGTTAACATTTTGACTTTTCATCACTTATCAGCTCCAGTGTCAGAAAAGCGCTGGAAACAGGGAGATATGCCTTTTTTTGGAAGAAATGGTTAAATTCTTGAATTTTTTATCACACATCATCCCAAATGTCACTAAATAGCTGGAAACGGGGAGTTAAGCCTTTTTTGGAAGCATTGATTAAGATTTCTGACTTTTTCATCACATGTCAGCCCAAGTGTCAGAAAAGCGCTCTAAACAGGGAGATAAGCCTTTTTTGGAAGAAATGGTTAAATTCTTGAATTTGTCATCACACATCATCCCAAATGTCACTAAACAGCTGGACACGGGGAGATAAGCCTTTTTTGGAAGCATTGATTAAGATTTCTGACTTTTTCATCACATGTCAGCCCAAGTGTCAGAAAAGTGCTGGAAACAGGGAGATAAGCCTTTTTTTGGAAGAAATGGTTAAATTCTTGAATTTTTCATCACACATCATCCCAAATGTCACTAAACAGCTGGAAACGGGGAGATAAGCCTTTTTTGGAAGCAATGGTTAACATTTTGACTTTTTCATCACATATCAGCTCCAGTGTCAGAAAAGCGCTGGAAACAGGGAGATATGCCTTTTTTTGGAAGAAAAGGTTAAATTCTTGAATTTTTCATCACACATCATCCCAAATGTCACTAAACAGCTGGAAACGGGGAGATAAGCCTTTTTTAGAAGCATTGATTAAGATTTCTGACTTTTTCATCACATGTCAGCCCAAGTGTCAGAAAAGCGCTGGAAACAGGGAGATAAGCCTTTTTTGGAAGAAATGGTTAAATTCTTGATTTTTTCATCACACATCATCCCAAATGTCACTAAACAGCTGGAAACGGGGAGATAAGCCTTTTTTGGAAGCAATGGTTAACATTTTGACTTTTTCATCAGATATCAGCTCCAGTGTCAGAAAAGCGCTGGAAACAGGGAGATCTGCCTTTTTTTGGAAGAAAAGGTTAAATTCTTGAATTTTTCATCACACATCATCCCAAATGTCACTAAACAGCTGGAAACGGGGAGATAAGCCTTTTTTGGAAGCATTGATTAAGATTTCTGACTTTTTCATCACATGTCAGCCCAAGTGTCAGAAAAGCGCTCTAAACTGGGAGATAAGCCTTTTTTGGAAGAAATGGTTAAATTCTTGACTTTGTCATCACACATCATCCCAAATGTCACTAAACAGCTGGAAACGGGGAGATAAGCCTTTTTTGGAAGCAATGGTTAACATTTTGACTTTTCATCACTTATCAGCTCCAGTGTCAGAAAAGCGCTGGAAACAGGGAGATATGCCTTTTTTTGGAAGAAATGGTTAAATTCTTGAATTTTTTATCACACATCATCCCAAATGTCACTAAATAGCTGGAAACGGGGAGTTAAGCCTTTTTTGGAAGCATTGATTAAGATTTCTGACTTTTTCATCACATGTCAGCCCAAGTGTCAGAAAAGCGCTCTAAACAGGGAGATAAGCCTTTTTTGGAAGAAATGGTTAAATTCTTGAATTTGTCATCACACATCATCCCAAATGTCACTAAACAGCTGGACACGGGGAGATAAGCCTTTTTTGGAAGCATTGATTAAGATTTCTGACTTTTTTATCACCTGTCAGCCCAGGTGTCAAAAAAGCGCTGGAAACAGGGAGATAAGGCTTTTTTGGAAGAAATGGTTAAATTCTTGAATTTTTCATCACACATCATCCCAAATGTCACTAAACAGCTGGAAACGGGGAGATAAGCCTTTTTTGGAAGCAATGGTTAACATTTTGACTTTTTCATCACATATCAGCTCCAGTGTCAGAAAAGCGCTGGAAACAGGGAGATCTGCCTTTTTTTGGAAGAAATGGTTAAATTCTTGAATTTTTCATCACACATCATCCCAAATGTCACTAAACAGCTGGAAACGGGGAGATAAGCCTTTTTTGGAAGCATTGATTAAGATTTCTGACTTTTTCATCACATGTCAGCCCAAGTGTCAGAAAAGCGCTCTAAACAGGGAGAAAAGCCTTTTTTGGAAGAAATGGTTAAATTCTTGAATTTGTCATCACACATCATCCCAAATGTCACTAAACAGCTGGAAACGGGGAGATAAGCCTTTTTTGGAAGCATTGATTAAGATTTCTGACTTTTTCATCACATGTCAGCCCAAGTGTCAGAAAAGCGCTGGAAACAAGGAGATAAGTCTTTTTTGGAAGAAATGGTTAAATTCTTGAATTTTTCATCACACATCATCCCAAATGTCACTAAACAGCTGGAAACGGGGAGATAAGCCTTTTTTGGAAGCATTGATTAAGATTTCTGACTTTTTCATCACATATCAGCCCAAGTGTCAGAAAAGCGCTGGAAACAGGGAGATCTGCCTTTTTTTGGAAGAAAAGGTTAAATTCTTGAATTTTTCATCACACATCATCCCAAATGTCACTAAACAGCTGGAAACGGGGAGATAAGCCTTTTTTGGAAGCATTGATTAAGATTTCTGACTTTTTCATCACATGTCAGCCCCAGTGTCAGAAAAGCGCTCTAAACAGGGAGATAAGCCTTTTTTGGAAGAAATGGTTAAATTCTTGAATTTGTCATCACACATCATCCCAAATGTCACTAAACAGCTGGAAACGGGGAGATAAGCCTTGTTTGGAAGCATTGATTAAGATTTCTGACTTTTTCATCACATGTCAGCCCAAGTGTCAGAAAAGCGCTCTAAACAGGGAGATAAGCCTTTTGTGGAAGAAATGGTTAAATTCTTGAATTTGTCATCACACATCATCCCAAATGTCACTAAACAGCTGGAAACGGGGAGATAAGCCTTTTTTGGAAGCATTGATTAAGATTTCTGACTTTTTCATCACATGTCAGCCCAGGTGTCAAAAAAGCGCTGGAAACAGGGAGATAAGCCTTTTTTGGAAGAAATGGTTAAATTCTTGAATTTTTCATCACACATCATCCCAAATGTCACTAAACAGCTGGAAACGGGGAGATAAGCTTTTTTGGAAGCAATGGTTAACATTTTGACTTTTTCATCACTTATCAGCTCCAGTGTCAGAAAAGCGCTGGAAACAGGGAGATATGCCTTTTTTTGGAAGAAATGGTTAAATTCTTGAATTTTTTATCACACATCATCCCAAATGTCACTAAACAGCTGGAAACGGGGAGATAAGCCTTTTTTGGAAGCATTGATTAAGATTTCTGACTTTTCCATCACATGTCAGCCCAAGTGTCAGAAAAGCGCTGGAAACAGGGAGATAAGCCTTTTTTGGAAGCAAGGGTTAACATTTTGACTTTTTCATCACATATTAGCTCCAGTGTCAGAAAAGCGCTGGAAACAGGGAGATCTGCCTTTTTTTGGAAGAAAAGGTTAAATTCTTGAATTTTTCATCAGACATCATCCCAAATGTCACTAAACAGCTGGAAACGGGGAGATAAGCCTTTTTTAGAAGCATTGATTAAGATTTCTGACTTTTTCATCACATGTCAGCCCAAGTGTCAGAAAAGCGCTGGAAACAGGGAGATAAGCCTTTTTTGGAAGAAATGGTTAAATTCTTGAATTTTTCATCACACATCATCCCAAATGTCACTAAACAGCTGGAAACGGGGAGATAAGCCTTTTTTGGAAGCAATGGTTAACATTTTGACTTTTTCATCAGATATCAGCTCCAGTGTCCGAAAAGCGCTGGAAACAGGGAGATCTGCCTTTTTTTGGAAGAAAAGGTTAAATTCTTGAATTTTTCATCACACATCATCCCAAATGTCACTAAACAGCTGGAAACGGGGAGATAAGCCTTTTTTGGAAGCATTGATTAAGATTTCTGACTTTTTCATCACATGTCAGCCCAAGTGTCAGAAAAGCGCTCTAAACAGGGAGATAAGCCTTTTTTGGAAGAAATGGTTAAATTCTTGAATTTTTCATCACACATCATCCCAAATGTCACTAAACAGCTGGAAACGGGGAGATAAGCCTTTTTTGGAAGCAATGGTTAACATTTTGACTTTTTCATCACTTATCAGCTCCAGTGTCAGAAAAGCGCTGGAAACAGGGAGATATGCCTTTTTTTGGAAGAAATGGTTAAATTCTTGAATTTTTTATCACACATCATCCCAAATGTCACTAAACAGCTGGAAACGGGGAGATAAGCCTTTTTTGGAAGCATTGATTAAGATTTCTGACTTTTTCATCACATGTCAGCCCCAGTGTCAGAAAAGCGCTCTAAACAGGGAGATAAGCCTTTTTTGGAAGAAATGGTTAAATTCTTGAATTTGTCATCACACATCATCCCAAATGTCACTAAACAGCTGGAAACTGGGAGATAAGCCTTTTTTGGAAGCATTGATTAAGATTTCTGACTTTTTCATCACATATCAGTCCAAGTGCACTGTAAAAATGGTAACTAGTAATTGTTGATCTCATAAGAATTTTCTAATTAATCTGACTCAGAAATAAGGCTTTGCAATATGCAATCTATAAAATCTTGTCTGTCCAGCAATTTTCTCTCATTGTTGTCCTAACTACTATTTTAAATCAGCACAACAAGGATTTGTAAATTTTTGAGCAGATTTTTGAGTTAAGTTGGGCCAACTCAGTAGATTCCAGTTCCGGTTTTAACGGCTCTCTGCTGAACCTGAGCGGGACATTTTCTGGATGGACAACGACGTGGAGCCCACAACAATTTTGCTCAAGAAGGTATGGTAAGTGCGTTTTTACTTTTATCACATTAAATTACGTTAGTTCTGGCATAGACTGGCATGTTTATAGCACTTCTGCTGTGGTTAAATTTGTTAAGATAACCCGTTTTGTATTTTGCCCATGCAAACGCGAGTGGTCATGCATACGCTTTCATGGGGCAGACACAGTGGCGGCTGGTGACATTTTGGGGGGAGCACCTCCGTGCACCTCCGAGACGTCCCGGACCCGGGTGCACCTCCAGGTGCTCCGGGTCCCGGGACCTCCAGGTGCCTCCAGGTGCCGGACCGGCGCCTCCAGGTCCGGCACCTGGAGCCGGACCGGCGCACCTCCAGGTGCCCATGCAAACGCGAGTGGTCATGCATACGCTTTCATGGGGCAGACACAGTGGCGGCTGGTGACATTTTGGGGGGAGCACCTCCGTGCACCTCCGAGACGTCCCGGACCCGGTCCGGGACCTCCAGGTGCCGGACCGGAACCGGGTCCCGGTCCGGGACGTCAGTTGCATCCCGGACCGGGACGTCCCCTCCGGACGAACTTTAGAGGCTAATACAGACTAAACACAGAGGAGCATTTTATTCTCTGCAGCATTATGTGTTATCAGAATCGGTCAATAATTATGGAGTTATATTTCCACATTTCTATGATGTCATTTACTGTATTTACAGTTGAATGAGTGATGCTGACTGTGAGTTATGAGATTATAATACTGTATTTGTGTCTATTGAATATAATGCAGCTAAATAAAAACATTGTGAACTACTAACAGCCTCATAATTAACGTCAGAGAATTTTTAATAATATGAAAATGCAAAGTTTTATTTCCTGCATCAAAATTTCAAATGCACAAACAGCAGACTGCCCTCCTCGCATAATAGCCTAGCTCTCAAATTTGAATGTATTTATCCTGTTTATAGTCTAAGACAGACGGGCTCTGTTTCACTGGTAGAATTTATATGCTTATGGACAAATGACTCGTAAGATCTGGATCTGTTTAGTGACTCAGAAAGATTTGAATCCCTAAAAGGATTCAAGTTTGACATCTGTAGTTGTGTTATAAATTACAGAGACTGTTGTGAAAGTGATTGTAGCAAAACTGACTTTGTGTTATATGTGTCTCTTGTGTTTCAGAGGTGGATTTCATGCACTGTAAATTTTGCAAATTTGAAAGCTCCAGCCAAGAGACTCTTCTCAAGCATTTGCGGCTTCATCACGGACAAGGTGCACACTGGCCTTGCATTCATACAGACTGTGTTTGTGTATTTAAAACACCTGGAGCGTTACGATCACACATCTCAAGATCACACTCAACAGTGAAATCCCATGAAAATTTTACATTTCAGTGTGAATTGTGTGATTTTAAAGAAATTTGCAGTGAAAAATTTTTTTGGAACCATCTCGGACATCATTTAAAGAAACGAGAAACTGTACAATGTCCCTTTCTAAGGTGTACCTTTAAAACAAACACTCGCCCAACCTTCAGTTCTCACAAAAGTCGAAACCATAAACATTTTACACTTAAGGATTTCCGAACAATAGCAAGAACTGTTACTGAAGATGAGATAATTGATGATGAACAATCTGATAGTGAAGCAGGGACATCAGCTCATAATACTGTGAGACTAAATGAGGTTGAAGATAGTGTTGAGGATGTAGATAGTGAGACTCTTGAGCACAAATTAGCTTCTCTCTTTTTGTCTATGCAAACTGTGTTGCATGTTTCTCGAGGTGCAACACAAAAGATTGTAGAAGATTTGCATAATCTGCTGTCTTTCTCTAACATTCAAACTTTGAACAGTGTCAAAGAGATCCTTTCAAAACATAAAATTGAAGTAAATGATTCTGTTTTGCAAGAAATTTCTAGTGCTATAGTTCAAACTAATCCACTCATTTTAACAACATTAGAGAAAGGATCCCTATCTACAGATCACCGAAGGAATATATATTTCAAAGAGCACTTTCCTGTTATTGAACCCACAGAATATCTGTACAACACAGCCCATAAAAACTCATTTGTATATATATCAGTCACCAAAGTACTTGAAACTTTACTTGGATGTTCAGATTTTTTGGACAAAATTGTATTTGATCAAAGAGATTTATCTGGTAACTTTAAGTATTTTCAGGACGGCAAGTACTACAAGGAGAACAAGCTACTGGGACAACAAAACATCTGTATCAGTTTGGCATTATATATTGATGATTTTGAAGTTTGTAACCCACTGGGCACCTCTAGAAAAATCCATAAGATTACTGCAGTATATTGGGTAGTTCTAAATTTACCAGTCAGGTTTCGATCGAGTCTCACTTCAATTCAGGTAGCTCTCTTGGGTAAAAGTGTGGATGTCAAACAATATGGTTATGAAAAGTTTCTTGAGCCATTGCTTAAAGACATAAAGTTACTAGAACAAGAGGGAATTTTTGTTGAAGTTGTGGGTCAGTTTGTTAAAAGCACTGTATATTGTGTTTGTGCTGATAACCTTGGTGCACATGGTCTTGCAGGCTTTCAAGAAAGTTTTACTGTTGAAAAGTTCTGTCGGTTTTGTTTGATAAGTCGGGACCAAATTGCAACCACTGAAGTTAATGATTTCCAATTGAGAAGTGTTGAGCAACATAACTTGTTTCTGGAAGAGCTTAGGCAGAAGTGCGTTAAAAGTGTTAATGGGGTTAAAAGTGAATGTGTCCTGGGAAAACATCTCCTGTTCTTTCACCCAATAACTGGATTTCCTCCAGATGTTTTGCATGACCTTTTTGAAGGAGTCATCCCTGTGGAATTGTCCTTATGTTTGAAAAATCTGATCTCAAAAGGCTTTATGACATTTGATGCATTAAATGACTGCATAAAATCATTTCCCTACAAGTATTCAGACAAAGTATACAAGCCTCAAAAAATTCCAAAAGCAAGCTTTGAAAAAGGAACAATTGGAGGTAATGGGCATGAAAATTGGACACTGCTGCGCTTACTTCCTTTTATAGTTGGACGTAAGATACCAGAACAGGAGCCTGCCTGGGAGATTTTGATGGACCTCAAGGAAATTGTTGACATTGTTGTGTCAAACTGTCTCTCTGAGGAAGCATTGTGTTATTTATCTTGTAAACTACTGGATCATCGCAAGTTGCTCACCAGTACCTTTCCAGAGTTCAGACTGAGGCCAAAACACCACTTCATTGACCACTACCCACAACTTATTCGCTGCTATGGACCTTTAGTGGAATTGTGGACAATGAGATTCGAGGCAAAACATAGCTTCTTTAAAAAGGTTGTCCATGACACTCACAACTGGAAAAATGTGCTGCTCACTCTCTCCTCAAAACACCAGCAGATGATGGCCTACCATCTGGACAGTGGGAACCTTTTCAAGCCAAAACTGTATGTTGAAAATGTGAAAGTGGTCAGGGTTTCAGATCTGGATCCATCAATCAAGTGTGAAATACTGAAGAAGTACCCACATCTAGACAGTGTGTCTCTGTCTAAAACAATTCACCTGCATGGGACACAGTATGCAGCGGGCATGATTTTATCTGCTGGACAGTGCAGTGGCCTCCCGGAATTCCATAAGATTGTGAGCATTCTTGTCATTGCAAAGGATGTGGCATTCATTTGTAAAAGACTGTCTTCCTGGTACGTTGAACATTTCAGGTCCTATGAGCTTGAATATCACACCTGTGCAGACCTTCTTCTTCTGGATCCAGATGTGCTGACGGATTACCACCCTCTAGCAGCATACACAGTTGGTGGAAAGCTTATGGTGACCCCAAGGAAGTTCATTCTCCATTAAAGCTATTCAAAATGGTATGTTCTTTCCCCTCTCCTCTGCTCTCCTCCTCTGTGTCTCCTCTCCTCACTCTCTCTTCTCTCTCCTCCCCCTCTGTCTCTCATCTGCTCACTCTCTCCCCTCTTCTCCTCTCTCACCACCCTCTGTCTCTCCTCTCCTCACCAACTCTCTTCTCCTGTCCTCTGCTCCCCTCTTTCCTTTCCTTTTGCTTTTCTTCTCTTCTCATTTGGACACTAAATTATTTGTTAATCAAACATAATCAGCTGATAAATCTCTCTCCTCTCTTTTCAGACTTTGTTACTTCGGGTCGTTCTTTCTACCAGAGAAGCCCGGCGAATCCAGCTTCCTGAAGTCCCAACATCTGTGGGGCAATTTATTGATATACTGAAAGAGAGACTTGAACTTCAAGGTGATTTCTCACTACAGTTTGAGGATCCAGAGTTTGGAAATGCACTCTGCAACTTAACAGAAATGTCTGAATTACCAGCTGAGCGTGCAGTCTTGCATATAATGTGGAACAGTGATTCATGTCCACTTGACCAATCCACTAGTTCAGTCTCCTCTCAGGACACACTCAGTGTTCACTCTGAAGATTTTAGGCCTAGTTGGACTGATTCTATCCAGAATAATTTAAGGCAAGTCGCAGAGTGGCCATCTCCATTTCCTATCCCTAAGTTTGCATATGATGTGGAACTGAAATTGTGTAAGGCCAATGACACATATGAAAAGTCAAAGAAGGGCCTTGCAGTGACAAGAGACATGAAAATGGAGATACTGGATAAAATTGCACAGGCAATTTTTGAAATCAAAAGCTACCCCGAGAAAGATGAGCTTGAGTCAGTTGCCGCTGCGCTGGTTCATAAGTATCCATGCCTGAAGGAGCCAAGTGGCATCACAGGCCATGAGGGATGGAAAACAAGTATCAAGTACAAACTTGGAAACTACAGATCAAAGCTTCGCCAGGCAGGATGCAATGAGGTAAATGTGAACAGGAAAAGAAAAGAGGGGGGTGAAGATGACAGCCCGTTCACCCTGAAGAAGCCCAAACGTGGAGAGGTCAATCATGTGCCAGATTATCCACAACACCATGATGATTCTACACTTGAAGAGGAAAGAGTTGCTCTGGTTGATGAAATGAAAAAGAAGAAAAGGAACATGACATTGATACAGCAGAAGATGGAGCTGACGTTTTCCCTCAGGCGGAGAGAAGTCGTGGAGCGTCAGCCTATGGTATCTGAGGTCCAAGAGAGGTGGCCTGCGCTGTTTTCGTCTCAGGAGGTAAGGATGTCCTAATTTATTTAGCAATTGTCTTATACAACTACATTGGCTTTTCTTGAAGAAGAACAGTATCTACTGGGGAAATGTGTAAATTCTGTCTTGCCAGTGTTACATTTAAATCTATGATCCATTTGATTCTGTGACCTGTCCTAATTTTCTTACCCTAACCATCTCACTCCTATGGAAGCCCATTTCTTCCAGTTAAAGAAAAAAAAATCCCCATGCTTAATTGAAATTGCAATTACAATTAATTACAATATTTTGTTGATTTTCTTGTTTAGATATCTGAAGAATTTCGGCGTATCACCAGCAAAGACCTCCTGGGGACTTTTAATGCATCTCTTGAAAGATTTGGACCTGGCCTGCTAAAACTCTACCGGACTAAGAAGGGTGGTTTTGGCCAAGAAATGGAAGACCTCCTTGATAAACTCGATGATCAGGTGAGTGAAGTGCTCCTTTGCCTGGCATTTTTAGAAGAGCATGAATATACTTTCTTATAACAGACACAGAAAAAGATGTTGGCTGCTGTAAAAACTACCTTAGTGGATATGCTTCAGTAAAAATGGATGTCCGCAGTCCTTCCTTTGTGTTTTGGTGGCATTTGGTTTAACAGTATTTTAATTTGTTAAAGTAAAGTTGTGTGTGCTTCATCTTCAGTACTATAAAAGATTTCTGATTTTGCATTATGTGTATGTTCAGTACAGTACTATACTTATTGAAATACTTATTTTCTTACTCTTTAGACATCTGACATTGTTACACACAGAAAGACAGCAGCACTGAGAGGCTTGCCCATTTTCCTCCGCGAAGATACCAAAAAGTTTTTCATGAAGTGCTTGGTAAGTACTAGTAACTGTAGCAAAAAGATAAATACTTCAGGCCATGTAGCTAATTCCTCATTCTCATGAGATGTTTTAAAGTAGTAGTTCATCCAAAATGGAAATATACACCTCCCCAGTGCAGTTTATCAGTGCAGTAATCATATTTCTCTGATTTGTTCATATTTTCATACATTGTTCACACTAACTTTTTTACAATTCATGTAAATCAACCTCCTTTTCACAAGTTGTACTTCTAAACTACTAAATCTATTTTCAGCTATTACGTCAGCTATGTTGCCATTGCTTCATCAATTTTCTTTGGCTGTCAGGTTCCAGTGTATAGCTGCCCATTTTCTTATGCCTTTTTAACATTTCAACTGTTTTTAGCCGTTATGAAGCCAATCATATCTCAGCCTACAAATTATACTTTTCAGCTTTAGCACGGTCCTTCTCAGCATTCACACACATTTTCTTCAGAAAATGCTCTTTCTAGTTTGTCAAGGCTCAAATGCATCTGTTATTTTTCCTCAGGACACTGACATTTTGGCACCAGTGCTGGAAGGGGCGTCTGTGGCCATCCTCACCATCCTAGATGACGAAGCCGACATCTCACATGCTCGAGACCATGCAGTTGTTTTGGAAGGGGGCATCGTGCTGCATGAAATGGAAAACCTCTCCTCTGCGTTCGCCTACCTCTGTGGCCTTCTATATGCCCTCAATATAAATTACCCCAAACAGTTGAGGTATACATTTGAAGCCATCCAGACTATCTTTTTTGAGCTTGGTGGCTCTCGGTGCTCCCAGCGCACAAGATCTTTGAAAACTAAACTTTTATTTTGAATACACATTGTGTATGTGTTTGAATACACATTGTTTATGTGTATGTGTTTAAATATACACATTGTTGTATGTGTATGTGTTTAAATATACACATTGTTGTATGTGTATGTGTTTAAATACACATTGTGTATGTGTATGTGTTTAAATATACACCTTGTTGTATGTGTATGTGTTTAAATATACACATTGTTGTATGTGTATGTGTTTGAATACACATACACAATGTGTATGTGTCTAAATATACACATTGTTGTATGTGTTTGAATATACACATTGTGTATGTGTATGTGTTTGAATACACATTGTTGTATGTGTATACAAAAATGGTTAGTCATTCAATTTGATGTTGCGAACTAATTTGAGAAGAATGTTTTTTTACAAAGGCGCTTAACCCGCCTGTTCAAAATAAATAAAAAAATATGAAGAAATAAAGAAATATTTCAGATAACATTCAGCTGTACTGTGTTTTATTTATTATCTGATTATTTATACAGATGAAATGTATGTTTATTCAACAAGAATATTTGTGTTTGGTGCATCTAGGAATATATGCCATTGAAGGGATAATTGTACGTTTATTCAACAAGAATACCTACGTTTAAAGGAGGTACAAATGCATGACATTGAGGGGCATAATTGTTTATTAATTCAACAAAAAAATCTGCGTTTAGTGAAGGTAGAAATACATGGCATTCAAGCAAGAATTTCTTTATTAGTCTCACATGATTATCCTAATTAGGTGAACAAGAAGATCCAAGTTGGCAGAACTCTTTGCAGAACTTGAAAACCTTAGTTAAGTCAACAACAGCAGGCAAAAGTTGAGAAAACTCAAAAATCTCTTGCATCATGTTGCCTTGATATTTTACGTTTTCTCAACTTTTTCTTTTTTACAGTGTGTCAGAAAAGCGCTGGAAACAGGGAGATCTGCCTTTTTTTGGAAGAAAAGGTTAAATTCTTGAATTTCTCATCACACATCATCCCAAATGTCACTAAACAGCTGGAAACGGGGAGATAAGCCTTTTTTGGAAGCAATGGTTAACATTTTGACTTTTTCATCAGATATCAGCTCCAGTGTCAGAAAAGCGCTGGAAACAGGGAGATCTGCCTTTTTTTGGAAGAAAAGGTTAAATTCTTGAATTTTTCATCACACATCATCCCAAATGTCACTAAACAGCTGGAAACGGGGAGATAAGCCTTTTTTGGAAGCATTGATTAAGATTTCTGACTTTTTCATCACATGTCAGCCCAAGTGTCAGAAAAGCGCTCTAAACAGGGAGATAAGCCTTTTTTGGAAGAAATGGTTAAATTCTTGAATTTGTCATCACACATCATCCCAAATGTCACTAAACAGCTGGAAACGGGGAGATAAGCCTTTTTTGGAAGCAATGGTTAACATTTTGACTTTTTCATCACATATCAGCTCCAGTGTCAGAAAAGCGCTGGAAACAGGCAGATATGCATTTTTTTTGGAAGAAAAGGTTAAATTCTTGAATTTTTCATCACACATCATCCCAAATGTCACTAAACAGCTGGAAACGGGGAGATAAGCCTTTTTTGGAAGCAATGGTTAACATTTTGACTTTTTCATCACATATCAGCTCCAGTGTCAGAAAAGCGCTGGAAACAGGGAGATCTGCCTTTTTTTGGAAGAAAAGGTTAAATTCTTGAATTTTTCATCACACATCATCCCAAATGTCACTAAACAGCTGGAAACTGGGAGATAAGCCTTTTTTGGAAGCATTGATTAAGATTTCTGACTTTTTCATCACATATCAGCCCAAGTGTCAGAAAAGCGCTGGAAACAAGGAGATCTGCCTTTTTTTGGAAGAAAAGGTTAAATTCTTGAATTTTTCATCACACATCATCCCAAATGTCACTAAACAGCTGGAAACGGGGAGATAAGCCTTTTTTGGAAGCATTGATTAAGATTTCTGACTTTTTCATCACATGTCAGCCCAAGTGTCAGAAAAGCGCTCTAAACAGGGAGATAAGCCTTTTTTGGAAGAAATGGTTAAATTCTTGAATTTGTCATCACACATCATCCCAAATGTCACTAAACAGCTGGAAACTGGGAGATAAGCCTTTTTTTGGAAGCATTGATTAAGATTTCTGACTTTTTCATCACATATCAGTCCAAGTGTCAGAAAAGCGCTGGAAACAGGGAGATCTGCCTTTTTTTGGAAGAAAAGGTTAAATTCTTGAATTTTTCATTACACATCATCCCAAATGTCACTAAACAGCTGGAAACGGGGAGATAAGCCTTTTTTGGAAGCAATGGTTAACATTTTGACTTTTTCATCAGATATCAGCTCCAGTGTCAGAAAAGCGCTGGAAACAGGGAGATCTGCCTTTTTTTGGAAGAAAAGGTTAAATTCTTGAATTTTTCATCACACATCATCCCAAATGTCACTAAACAGCTGGAAACGGGGAGATAAGCCTTTTTTGGAAGCATTGATTAAGATTTCTGACTTTTTCATCACATGTCAGCCCAAGTGTCAGAAAAGCGCTCTAAACAGGGAGATAAGCCTTTTTTGGAAGAAATGGTTAAATTCTTGACTTTGTCATCACACATCATCCCAAATGTCACTAAACAGCTGGAAACGGGGAGATGAGCCTTTTTTGGAAGCATTGATTAAGATTTCTGACTTTTTCATCACATGTCAGCCAAAGTGTCAGAAAAGCGCTCTAAACAGGGAGATAAGCCTTTTGTGGAAGAAATGGTTAAATTCTTGAATTTGTCATCAGACATCATCCCAAATGTCACTAAACAGCTGGAAACGGGGAGATAAGCCTTTTTTGGAAGCATTGATTAAGATTTCTGACTTTTTCATCACATGTCAGCCCAGGTGTCAAAAAAGCGCTGGAAACAGGGAGATAAGCCTTTTTTGGAAGAAATGGTTAAATTCTTGAATTTTTCATCACACATCATCCCAAATGTCACTAAACAGCTGGAAACGGGGAGATAAGCCTTTTTTGGAAGCAATGGTTAACATCTTGACTTTTTCATCACATATCAGCTAAAGTGTCAGAAAAGCGCTGGAAACAGGGAGATAAGCCTTTTTTGGAAGAAATGGTTAACATTTTGACTTTTTCATCACATATCAGCTCCAGTGTCAGAAAAGCGCTGGAAACAGGGAGATAAGCCTTTTTTTTTTGAAGAAATGGTTAAATTCTTGAATTTTTCATCACACATCATCCCAAATGTCACTAAACAGCTGGAAACGGGGAGATAAGCCTTTTTTGGAAGCAATGGTTAACATTTTGACTTTTTCATCAGATATCAGCTCCAGTGTCAGAAAAGCGCTGGAAACAGGGAGATCTGCCTTTTTTTGGAAGAAAAGGTTAAATTCTTGAATTTTTCATCACACATCATCCCAAATGTCACTAAACAGCTGGAAACGGGGAGATAAGCCTTTTTTGGAAGCAATGGTTAACATTTTGACTTTTTCATCACTTATCAGCTCCAGTGTCAGAAAAGCGCTGGAAACAGGGAGATATGCTTTTTTTTGGAAGAAATGGTTAAATTTTTGAATTTTTTATCACACATCATCCCAAATGTCACTAAACAGCTGGAAACGGGGAGATAAGCCTTTTTTTGAAGCATTGATTAAGATTTCTGACTTTTTCATCACATGTCAGCCCAAGTGTCAAAAAAGCGCTGGAAACAGGGAGATAAGCCTTTTTTGGAAGAAATGGTTAAATTCTTGAATTTTTCATCACACATCATCCCAAATGTCACTAAACAGCTGGAAACGGGGAGATAAGCCTTTTTTTGAAGCATTGATTAAGATTTCTGACTTTTTCATCACATGTCAGCCCAAGTGTCAAAAAAGCGCTGGAAACAGGGAGATAAGCCTTTTTTGGAAGAAATGGTTAAATTCTTGAATTTTTCATCACACATCATCCCAAATGTCACTAAACAGCTGGAAACGGGGAGATAAGCCTTTTTTGGAAGCAATGGTTAACATCTTGACTTTTTCATCACATATCAGCTAAAGTGTCAGAAAAGCGCTGGAAACAGGGAGATAAGCCTTTTTTGGAAGAAATGGTTAACATTTTGACTTTTTCATCACATATCAGCTCCAGTGTCAGAAAAGCGCTGGAAACAGGGAGATAAGCCTTTTTTTTTTGAAGAAATGGTTAAATTCTTGAATTTTTCATCACACATCATCCCAAATGTCACTAAACAGCTGGAAACGGGGAGATAAGCCTTTTTTGGAAGCAATGGTTAACATTTTGACTTTTTCATCAGATATCAGCTCCAGTGTCAGAAAAGCGCTGGAAACAGGGAGATCTGCCTTTTTTTGGAAGAAAAGGTTAAATTCTTGAAATTTTCATCACACATCATCCCAAATGTCACTAAACAGCTGGAAACGGGGAGATAAGCCTTTTTTGGAAGCAATGGTTAACATTTTGACTTTTTCATCACTTATCAGCTCCAGTGTCAGAAAAGCGCTGGAAACAGGGAGATATGCTTTTTTTTGGAAGAAATGGTTAAATTTTTGAATTTTTTATCACACATCATCCCAAATGTCACTAAACAGCTGGAAACGGGGAGATAAGCCTTTTTTTGAAGCATTGATTAAGATTTCTGACTTTTTCATCACATGTCAGCCCAAGTGTCAAAAAAGCGCTGGAAACAGGGAGATAAGCCTTTTTTGGAAGAAATGGTTAAATTCTTGAATTTTTCATCACACATCATCCCAAATGTCACTAAAGAGCTGGAAACGGGGAGATAAGCCTTTTTTGGAAGCAATGGTTAACATTTTGACTTTTTCATCACTTATCAGCTCCAGTGTCAGAAAAGCGCAGGAAACAGGGAGATATGCCTTTTTTTGGAAGAAATGGTTAAATTCTTGAATTTTTTATCAAACATCATCCCAAATGTCACTAAACAGCTGGAAACGGGGAGATAAGCCTTTTTTGGAAGCATTGATTAAGATTTCTGACTTTTTCATCACATGTCAGCCCAAGTGTCAGAAAAGCGCTGGAAACAAGGAGATAAGTCTTTTTTGGAAGAAATGGTTAAATTCTTGAATTTTTCATCACACATCATCCCAAATGTCACTAAACAGCTGGAAACGGGGAGATAAGCCTTTTTTGGAAGCATTGATTAAGATTTCTGACTTTTTCATCACATGTCAGCCCAAGTGTCAAAAAAGCGCTGGAAACAGGGAGATAAGCCTTTTTTGGAAGAAATGGTTAAATTCTTGAATTTTTCATCACACATCATCCCAAATGTCACTAAACAGCTGGAAACGGGGAGATAAGCCTTTTTTGGAAGCATTGATTAAGATTTCTGACTTTTTCATCACATATCAGCCCAAGTGTCAGAAAAGCGCTGGAAACAGGGAGATCTGCCTTTTTTTGGAAGAAAAGGTTAAATTCTTGAATTTTTCATCACACATCATCCCAAATGTCACTAAACAGCTGGAAACGGGGAGATAAGCCTTTTTTGGAAGATTGATTAAGATTTCTGACTTTTTCATCACATGTCAGCCCAAGTGTCAGAAAAGCCCTCTAAACAGGGAGATAAGCCTTTTTTGGAAGAAATGGTTAAATTCTTGAATTTGTCATCACACATCATCCCAAATGTCACTAAATAGCTGGAAACGGGGAGATAAGCCTTTTTTGGAAGCATTGATTAAGATTTCTGACTTTTTCATCACATGTCAGCCCAAGTGTCAGAAAAGCGCTCTAAACAGGGAGATAAGCCTTTTGTGGAAGAAATGGTTAAATTCTTGAATTTGTCATCAGACATCATCCCAAATGTCACTAAACAGCTGGAAACGGGGAGATAAGCCTATTTTGGAAGCATTGATTAAGATTTCTGACTTTTTCATCACATGTCAGCCCAGGTGTCAAAAAAGCGCTGGAAACAGGGAGATAAGCCTTTTTTGGAAGAAATGGTTAAATTCTTGAATTTTTCATCACACATCATCCCAAATGTCACTAAACAGCTGGAAACGGGGAGATAAGCCTTTTTTGGAAGCAATGGTTAACATTTTGACTTTTTCATCACTTATCAGCTCCAGTGTCAGAAAAGCGCTGGAAACAGGGAGATATGCCTTTTTTTGGAAGAAATGGTTAAATTCTTGAATTTTTTATCACACATCATCCCAAATGTCACTAAACAGCTGGAAACGGGGAGATAAGCCTTTTTTGGAAGCATTGATTAAGATTTCTGACTTTTTCATCACATGTCAGCCCAAGTGTCAGAAAAGCGCTGGAAACAGGGAGATAAGCCTTTTTTGGAAGCAAGGGTTAACATTTTGACTTTTTCATCAAATATCAGCTCCAGTGTCAGAAAAGCGCTGGAAACAGGGAGATATGCCTTTTTTTGGAAGAAATGGTTAAATTCTTGAATTTTTCATCACACATCATCCCAAATGTCACTAAACAGCTGGAAACGGGGAGATAAGCCTCTTTTGGAAGCATTGATTAAGATTTCTGACTTTTTCATCACATGTCAGCCCAAGTGTCAGAAAAGCGCTGGAAACAGGGAGATAAGCCTTTTTTGGAAGAAATGGTTAAATTCTTGAATTTTTCATCACACATCATCCCAAATGTCACTAAACAGCTGGAAACGGGGAGATAAGCCTTTTTTGGAAGCAATGGTTAACATTTTGACTTTTTCATCACATATCAGCTCCAGTGTCAGAAAAGCGCTGGAAACAGGCAGACATGCCTTTTTTTGGAAGAAAAGGTTAAATTCTTGAATTTTTCATCACACATCATCCCAAATGTCACTAAACAGCTGGAAACGGGGAGATAAGCCTTTTTTGGAAGCAATGGTTAACATTTTGACTTTTTCATCACATATCAGCTCCAGTATTAGAAAAGCGCTGGAAACAGGGAGATATGCCTTTTTTTGGAAGAAAAGGTTAAATTCTTGAATTTTTCATCACACATCATCCCAAATGTCACTAAACAGCTGGAAACTGGGAGATAAGCCTTTTTTGGAAGCATTGATTAAGATTTCTGACTTTTTCATCACATATCAGCCCAAGTGTCAGAAAAGCGCTGGAAACAGGGAGATCTGCCTTTTTTTGGAAGAAAAGGTTAAATTCTTGAATTTTTCATCACACATCATCCCAAATGTCACTAAACAGCTGGAAACGGGGAGATAAGCCTTTTTTAGAAGCATTGATTAAGATTTCTGACTTTTTCATCACATGTCAGCCCAAGTGTCAGAAATGCGCTGGAAACAGGGAGATAAGCCTTTTTTGGAAGAAATGGTTAAATTCTTGAATTTTTCATCACACATCATCCCAAATGTCACTAAACAGCTGGAAACGGGGAGATAAGCCTTTTTTGGAAGCAATGGTTAACACTTTGACTTTTTCATCAGATATCAGCTCCAGTGTCAGAAAAGCGCTGGAAACAGGGAGATATGCCTTTTTTTGGAAGAAATGGTTAAATTCTTGAATTTTTCATCACACATCATCCCAAATGTCACTAAACAGCTGGAAACGGGGAGATAAGCCTTTTTTTGAAGCATTGATTAAGATTTCTGACTTTTTTATCACATGTCAGCCCAAGTGTCAAAAAAGCGCTGGAAACAGGGAGATAAGCCTTTTTTGGAAGAAATGGTTAAATTCTTGAATTTTTCATCACACATCATCCCAAATGTCACTAAAGAGCTGGAAACGGGGAGATAAGCCTTTATTGGAAGCAATGGTTAACATTTTGACTTTTTCATCACTTATCAGCTCCAGTGTCAGAAAAGCGCTGGAAACAGGGAGATATGCTTTTTTTTGGAAGAAATGGTTAAATTCTTGAATTTTTTATCACACATCATCCCAAATGTCACTAAACAGCTGGAAACGGGGAGATAAGCCTTTTTTGGAAGCAATGGTTAACATTTTGACTTTTTCATCACTTATCAGCTCCAGTGTCAGAAAAGCGCTGGAAACAGGGAGATATGCCTTTTTTTGGAAGAAATGGTTAAATTCTTGAATTTTTCATCACACATCATCCCAAATGTCACTAAACAGCTGGAAACGGGGAGATAAGCCTCTTTTGGAAGCATTGATTAAGATTTCTGACTTTTTCATCACATGTCAGCCCAGGTGTCAAAAAAGCGCTGGAAACAGGGAGATAAGCCTTTTTTGGAAGAAATGGTTAAATTCTTGAATTTTTCATCACACATCATCCCAAATGTCACTAAACAGCTGGAAACGGGGAGATAAGCCTTTTTTGGAAGCAATGGTTAACATCTTGACTTTTTCATCACATATCAGCTCAAGTGTCAGAAAAGCGCTGGAAACAGGGAGATAAGCCTTTTTTGGAAGAAATGGTTAACATTTTGACTTTTTCATCACATATCAGCTCCAGTGTCAGAAAAGCGCTGGAAACAGGGAGATAAGCCTTTTTTTTTTTGAAGAAATGGTTAAATTCTTGAATTTTTCATCACACATCATCCCAAATGTCACTAAACAGCTGGAAACGGGGAGATAAGCCTTTTTTGGAAGCAATGGTTAACATTTTGACTTTTTCATCAGATATCAGCTCCAGTGTCAGAAAAGCGCTGGAAACAGGGAGATCTGCCTTTTTTTGGAAGAAAAGGTTAAATTCTTGAATTTTTCATCACACATCATCCCAAATGTCACTAAACAGCTGGAAACGGGGAGATAAGCCTTTTTTGGAAGCAATGGTTAACATTTTGACTTTTTCATCACTTATCAGCTCCAGTGTCAGAAAAGCGCTGGAAACAGGGAGATATGCTTTTTTTTGGAAGAAATGGTTAAATTTTTGAATTTTTTATCACACATCATCCCAAATGTCACTAAACAGCTGGAAACGGGGAGATAAGCCTTTTTTTGAAGCATTGATTAAGATATCTGACTTTTTCATCACATGTCAGCCCAAGTGTCAAAAAAGCGCTGGAAACAGGGAGATAAGCCTTTTTTGGAAGAAATGGTTAAATTCTTGAATTTTTCATCACACATCATCCCAAATGTCACTAAAGAGCTGGAAACGGGGAGATAAGCCTTTTTTGGAAGCAATGGTTAACATTTTGACTTTTTCATCACTTATCAGCTCCAGTGTCAGAAAAGCGCAGGAAACAGGGAGATATGCCTTTTTTTGGAAGAAATGGTTAAATTCTTGAATTTTTTATCAAACATCATCCCAAATGTCACTAAACAGCTGGAAACGGGGAGATAAGCCTTTTTTGGAAGCATTGATTAAGATTTCTGACTTTTTCATCACATGTCAGCCCAAGTGTCAGAAAAGCGCTGGAAACAAGGAGATAAGTCTTTTTTGGAAGAAATGGTTAAATTCTTGAATTTTTCATCACACATCATCCCAAATGTCACTAAACAGCTGTAAACGGGGAGATAAGCCTTTTTTGGAAGCATTGATTAAGATTTCTGACTTTTTCATCACATGTCAGCCCAAGTGTCAAAAAAGCGCTGGAAACAGGGAGATAAGCCTTTTTTGGAAGAAATGGTTAAATTCTTGAATTTTTCATCACACATCATCCCAAATGTCACTAAACAGCTGGAAACGGGGAGATAAGCCTTTTTTGGAAGCATTGATTAAGATTTCTGACTTTTTCATCACATATCAGCCCAAGTGTCAGAAAAGCGCTGGAAACAGGGAGATCTGCCTTTTTTTGGAAGAAAAGGTTAAATTCTTGAATTTTTCATCACACATCATCCCAAATGTCACTAAACAGCTGGAAACGGGGAGATAAGCCTTTTTTGGAAGATTGATTAAGATTTCTGACTTTTTCATCACATGTCAGCCCACAGCTCCCTGTTTAAGGCTTAAACAGGGAGATAAGCCTTTTTTGGAAGAAATGGTTAAATTCTTGAATTTTTCATCACACATCATCCCAAATGTCACTAAACAGCTGGAAACGGGGAGATAAGCCTTTTTTGGAAGCATTGATTAAGATTTCTGACTTTTTCATCACATATCAGCCCAAGTGTCAGAAAAGCGCTGGAAACAGGGAGATCTGCCTTTTTTTGGAAGAAAAGGTTAAATTCTTGAATTTTTCATCACACATCATCCCAAATGTCACTAAACAGCTGGAAACGGGGAGATAAGCCTTTTTTGGAAGATTGATTAAGATTTCTGACTTTTTCATCACATGTCAGCCCAAGTGTCAGAAAAGCCCTCTAAACAGGGAGATAAGCCTTTTTTGGAAGAAATGGTTAAATTCTTGAATTTGTCATCACACATCATCCCAAATGTCACTAAATAGCTGGAAACGGGGAGATAAGCCTTTTTTGGAAGCATTGATTAAGATTTCTGACTTTTTCATCACATGTCAGCCCAAGTGTCAGAAAAGCGCTCTAAACAGGGAGATAAGCCTTTTGTGGAAGAAATGGTTAAATTCTTGAATTTGTCATCAGACATCATCCCAAATGTCACTAAACAGCTGGAAACGGGGAGATAAGCCTATTTTGGAAGCATTGATTAAGATTTCTGACTTTTTCATCACATGTCAGCCCAGGTGTCAAAAAAGCGCTGGAAACAGGGAGATAAGCCTTTTTTGGAAGAAATGGTTAAATTCTTGAATTTTTCATCACACATCATCCCAAATGTCACTAAACAGCTGGAAACGGGGAGATAAGCCTTTTTTGGAAGCAATGGTTAACATTTTGACTTTTTCATCACTTATCAGCTCCAGTGTCAGAAAAGCGCTGGAAACAGGGAGATATGCCTTTTTTTGGAAGAAATGGTTAAATTCTTGAATTTTTTATCACACATCATCCCAAATGTCACTAAACAGCTGGAAACGGGGAGATAAGCCTTTTTTGGAAGCATTGATTAAGATTTCTGACTTTTTCATCACATGTCAGCCCAAGTGTCAGAAAAGCGCTGGAAACAGGGAGATAAGCCTTTTTTGGAAGCAAGGGTTAACATTTTGACTTTTTCATCAAATATCAGCTCCAGTGTCAGAAAAGCGCTGGAAACAGGGAGATATGCCTTTTTTTGGAAGAAATGGTTAAATTCTTGAATTTTTCATCACACATCATCCCAAATGTCACTAAACAGCTGGAAACGGGGAGATAAGCCTCTTTTGGAAGCATTGATTAAGATTTCTGACTTTTTCATCACATGTCAGCCCAAGTGTCAGAAAAGCGCTGGAAACAGGGAGATAAGCCTTTTTTGGAAGAAATGGTTAAATTCTTGAATTTTTCATCACACATCATCCCAAATGTCACTAAACAGCTGGAAACGGGGAGATAAGCCTTTTTTGGAAGCAATGGTTAACATTTTGACTTTTTCATCACATATCAGCTTCAGTGTCAGAAAAGCGCTGGAAACAGGCAGACATGCCTTTTTTTGGAAGAAAAGGTTAAATTCTTGAATTTTTCATCACACATCATCCCAAATGTCACTAAACAGCTGGAAACGGGGAGATAAGCCTTTTTTGGAAGCAATGGTTAACATTTTGACTTTTTCATCACATATCAGCTCCAGTATTAGAAAAGCGCTGGAAACAGGGAGATATGCCTTTTTTTGGAAGAAAAGGTTAAATTCTTGAATTTTTCATCACACATCATCCCAAATGTCACTAAACAGCTGGAAACTGGGAGATAAGCCTTTTTTGGAAGCATTGATTAAGATTTCTGACTTTTTCATCACATATCAGCCCAAGTGTCAGAAAAGCGCTGGAAACAGGGAGATCTGCCTTTTTTTGGAAGAAAAAGTTAAATTCTTGAATTTTTCATCACACATCATCCCAAATGTCACTAAACAGCTGGAAACGGGGAGATAAGCCTTTTTTAGAAGCATTGATTAAGATTTCTGACTTTTTCATCACATGTCAGCCCAAGTGTCAGAAATGCGCTGGAAACAGGGAGATAAGCCTTTTTTGGAAGAAATGGTTAAATTCTTGAATTTTTCATCACACATCATCCCAAATGTCACTAAACAGCTGGAAACGGGGAGATAAGCCTTTTTTGGAAGCAATGGTTAACACTTTGACTTTTTCATCAGATATCAGCTCCAGTGTCAGAAAAGCGCTGGAAACAGGGAGATATGCCTTTTTTTGGAAGAAATGGTTAAATTCTTGAATTTTTCATCACACATCATCCCAAATGTCACTAAACAGCTGGAAACGGGGAGATAAGCCTTTTTTTGAAGCATTGATTAAGATTTCTGACTTTTTCATCACATGTCAGCCCAAGTGTCAAAAAAGCGCTGGAAACAGGGAGATAAGCCTTTTTTGGAAGAAATGGTTAAATTCTTGAATTTTTCATCACACATCATCCCAAATGTCACTAAAGAGCTGGAAACGGGGAGATAAGCCTTTATTGGAAGCAATGGTTAACATTTTGACTTTTTCATCACTTATCAGCTCCAGTGTCAGAAAAGCGCTGGAAACAGGGAGATATGCTTTTTTTTGGAAGAAATGGTTAAATTCTTGAATTTTTTATCACACATCATCCCAAATGTCACTAAACAGCTGGAAACGGGGAGATAAGCCTTTTTTGGAAGCAATGGTTAACATTTTGACTTTTTCATCACTTATCAGCTCCAGTGTCAGAAAAGCGCAGGAAACAGGGAGATATGCCTTTTTTTGGAAGAAATGGTTAAATTCTTGAATTTTTTATCAAACATCATCCCAAATGTCACTAAACAGCTGGAAACGGGGAGATAAGCCTTTTTTGGAAGCATTGATTAAGATTTCTGACTTTTTCATCACATGTCAGCCCAAGTGTCAGAAAAGCGCTGGAAACAAGGAGATAAGTCTTTTTTGGAAGAAATGGTTAAATTCTTGAATTTTTCATCACACATCATCCCAAATGTCACTAAACAGCTGGAAACGGGGAGATAAGCCTTTTTTGGAAGCATTGATTAAGATTTCTGACTTTTTCATCACATGTCAGCCCAAGTGTCAAAAAAGCGCTGGAAACAGGGAGATAAGCCTTTTTTGGAAGAAATGGTTAAATTCTTGAATTTTTCATCACACATCATCCCAAATGTCACTAAAAAGCTGGAAACGGGGAGATAAGCCTTTTTTGGAAGCATTGATTAAGATTTCTGACTTTTTCATCACATATCAGCCCAAGTGTCAGAAAAGCGCTGGAAACAGGGAGATCTGCCTTTTTTTGGAAGAAAAGGTTAAATTCTTGAATTTTTCATCACACATCATCCCAAATGTCACTAAACAGCTGGAAACGGGGAGATAAGCCTTTTTTGGAAGATTGATTAAGATTTCTGACATTTTCATCACATGTCAGCCCAAGTGTCAGAAAAGCCCTCTAAACAGGGAGATAAGCCTTTTTTGGAAGAAATGGTTAAATTCTTGAATTTGTCATCACATATCATCCCAAATGTCACTAAATAGCTGGAAACGGGGAGATAAGCCTTTTTTGGAAGCAATGGTTAACATTTTGACTTTTTCATCACATATCAGCTCCAGTATTAGAAAAGCGCTGGAAACAGGGAGATATGCCTTTTTTTGGAAGAAAAGGTTAAATTCTTGAATTTTTCATCACACATCATCCCAAATGTCACTAAACAGCTGGAAACTGGGAGATAAGCCTTTTTTGGAAGCATTGATTAAGATTTCTGACTTTTTCATCACATATCAGCCCAAGTGTCAGAAAAGCGCTGGAAACAGGGAGATCTGCCTTTTTTTGGAAGAAAAGGTTAAATTCTTGAATTTTTCATCACACATCATCCATAATGTCACTAAACAGCTGGAAACGGGGAGATAAGCCTTTTTTAGAAGCATTGATTAAGATTTCTGACTTTTTCATCACATGTCAGCCCAAGTGTCAGAAATGCGCTGGAAACAGGGAGATAAGCCTTTTTTGGAAGAAATGGTTCAATTCTTGAATTTTTCATCACACATCATCCCAAATGTCACTAAACAGCTGGAAACGGGGAGATAAGCCTTTTTTGGAAGCAATGGTTAACACTTTGACTTTTTCATCAGATATCAGCTCCAGTGTCAGAAAAGCGCTGGAAACAGGGAGATCTGCCTTTTTTTGGAAGAAAAAAGGTTAAATTCTTGAATTTTTCATCACACATCATCCCAAATGTCACTAAACAGCTGGAAACGGGGAGATAAGCCTTTATTGGAAGCAATGGTTAACATTTTGACTTTTTCATCACTTATCAGCTCCAGTGTCAGAAAAGCGCTGGAAACAGGGAGATATGCTTTTTTTTGGAAGAAATGGTTAAATTCTTGAATTTTTTATCACACATCATCCCAAATGTCACTAAACAGCTGGAAACGGGGAGATAAGCCTTTTTTTGAAGCATTGATTAAGATTTCTGACTTTTTCATCACATGTCAGCCCAAGTGTCAAAAAAGCGCTGGAAACAGGGAGATAAGCCTTTTTTGGAAGAAATGGTTAAATTCTTGAATTTTTCATCACACATCATCCCAAATGTCACTAAAGAGCTGGAAACGAGGATATAAGCCTTTATTGGAAGCAATGGTTAACATTTTGACTTTTTCATCACTTATCAGCTCCAGTGTCAGAAAAGCGCTGGAAACAGGGAGATATGCTTTTTTTTGGAAGAAATGGTTAAATTCTTTAATTTTTTATCACACATCATCCCAAATGTCACTAAACAGCTGGAAACGGGGAGATAAGCCTTTTTTGGAAGCAATGGTTAACATTTTGACTTTTTCATCACTTATCAGCTCCAGTGTCAGAAAAGCGCTGGAAACAGGGAGATATGCCTTTTTTTGGAAGAAATGGTTAAATTCTTGAATTTTTCATCACACATCATCCCAAATGTCACTAAACAGCTGGAAACGGGGAGATAAGCCTCTTTTGGAAGCATTGATTAAGATTTCTGACTTTTTCATCACATGTCAGCCCAGGTGTCAAAAAAGCGCTGGAAACAGGGAGATAAGCCTTTTTTGGAAGAAATGGTTAAATTCTTGAATTTTTCATCACACATCATCCCAAATGTCACTAAACAGCTGGAAACGGGGAGATAAGCCTTTTTTGGAAGCAATGGTTAACATCTTGACTTTTTCATCACATATCAGCTCAAGTGTCAGAAAAGCGCTGGAAACAGGGAGATAAGCCTTTTTTGGAAGAAATGGTTAACATTTTGACTTTTTCATCACATATCAGCTCCAGTGTCAGAAAAGCGCTGGAAACAGGGAGATAAGCCTTTTTTTTTTGAAGAAATGGTTAAATTCTTGAATTTTTCATCACACATCATCCCAAATGTCACTAAACAGCTGGAAACGGGGAGATAAGCCTTTTTTGGAAGCAATGGTTAACATTTTGACTTTTTCATCAGATATCAGCTCCAGTGTCAGAAAAGCGCTGGAAACAGGGAGATCTGCCTTTTTTTGGAAGAAAAGGTTAAATTCTTGAATTTTTCATCACACATCATCCCAAATGTCACTAAACAGCTGGAAACGGGGAGATAAGCCTTTTTTGGAAGCAATGGTTAACATTTTGACTTTTTCATCACTTATCAGCTCCAGTGTCAGAAAAGCGCAGGAAACAGGGAGATATGCCTTTTTTTGGAAGAAATGGTTAAATTCTTGAATTTTTTATCAAACATCATCCCAAATGTCACTAAACAGCTGGAAACGGGGAGATAAGCCTTTTTTGGAAGCATTGATTAAGATTTCTGACTTTTTCATCACATGTCAGCCCAAGTGTCAGAAAAGCGCTGGAAACAAGGAGATAAGTCTTTTTTGGAAGAAATGGTTAAATTCTTGAATTTTTCATCACACATCATCCCAAATGTCACTAAACAGCTGGAAACGGGGAGATAAGCCTTTTTTGGAAGCATTGATTAAGATTTCTGACTTTTTCATCACATGTCAGCCCAAGTGTCAAAAAAGCGCTGGAAACAGGGAGATAAGCCTTTTTTGGAAGAAATGGTTAAATTCTTGAATTTTTCATCACACATCATCCCAAATGTCACTAAACAGCTGGAAACGGGGAGATAAGCCTTTTTTGGAAGCATTGATTAAGATTTCTGACTTTTTCATCACATATCAGCCCAAGTGTCAGAAAAGCGCTGGAAACGGGGAGATCTGCCTTTTTTTGGAAGAAAAGGTTAAATTCTTGAATTTTTCATCACACATCATCCCAAATGTCACTAAACAGCTGGAAACGGGGAGATAAGCCTTTTTTGGAAGATTGATTAAGATTTCTGACTTTTTCATCACATGTCAGCCCAAGTGTCAGAAAAGCCCTCTAAACAGGGAGATAAGCCTTTTTTGGAAGAAATGGTTAAATTCTTGAATTTGTCATCACACATCATCCCAAATGTCACTAAATAGCTGGAAACGGGGAGATAAGCCTTTTTTTTGAAGCATTGATTAAGATTTCTGACTTTTTCATCACATGTCAGCCCAAGTGTCAAAAAAGCGCTGGAAACAGGGAGATAAGCCTTTTTTGGAAGAAATGGTTAAATTCTTGAATTTTTCATCACACATCATCCCAAATGTCACTAAAGAGCTGGAAACGGGGAGATAAGCCTTTTTTGGAAGCAATGGTTAACATTTTGACTTTTTCATCACTTATCAGCTCCAGTGTCAGAAAAGCGCAGGAAACAGGGAGATATGCCTTTTTTTGGAAGAAATGGTTAAATTCTTGAATTTTTTATCAAACATCATCCCAAATGTCACTAAACAGCTGGAAACGGGGAGATAAGCCTTTTTTGGAAGCATTGATTAAGATTTCTGACTTTTTCATCACATGTCAGCCCAAGTGTCAGAAAAGCGCTGGAAACAAGGAGATAAGTCTTTTTTGGAAGAAATGGTTAAATTCTTGAATTTTTCATCACACATCATCCCAAATGTCACTAAACAGCTGGAAACGGGGAGATAAGCCTTTTTTGGAAGCATTGATTAAGATTTCTGACTTTTTCATCACATGTCAGCCCAAGTGTCAAAAAAGCGCTGGAAACAGGGAGATAAGCCTTTTTTGGAAGAAATGGTTAAATTCTTGAATTTTTCATCACACATCATCCCAAATGTCACTAAACAGCTGGAAACGGGGAGATAAGCCTTTTTTGGAAGCATTGATTAAGATTTCTGACTTTTTCATCACATATCAGCCCAAGTGTCAGAAAAGCGCTGGAAACGGGGAGATCTGCCTTTTTTTGGAAGAAAAGGTTAAATTCTTGAATTTTTCATCACACATCATCCCAAATGTCACTAAACAGCTGGAAACGGGGAGATAAGCCTTTTTTGGAAGATTGATTAAGATTTCTGACTTTTTCATCACATGTCAGCCCAAGTGTCAGAAAAGCCCTCTAAACAGGGAGATAAGCCTTTTTTGGAAGAAATGGTTAAATTCTTGAATTTGTCATCACACATCATCCCAAATGTCACTAAATAGCTGGAAACGGGGAGATAAGCCTTTTTTGGAAGCATTGATTAAGATTTCTGACTTTTTCATCACATGTCAGCCCAAGTGTCAGAAAAGCGCTCCAAACAGGGAGATAAGCCTTTTGTGGAAGAAATGGTTAAATTCTTGAATTTGTCATCAGACATCATCCCAAATGTCACTAAACAGCTGGAAACGGGGAGATAAGCCTATTTTGGAAGCATTGATTAAGATTTCTGACTTTTTCATCACATGTCAGCCCAGGTGTCAAAAAAGCGCTGGAAACAGGGAGATAAGCCTTTTTTGGAAGAAATGGTTAAATTCTTGAATTTTTCATCACACATCATCCCAAATGTCACTAAACAGCTGGAAACGGGGAGATAAGCCTTTTTTGGAAGCAATGGTTAACATTTTGACTTTTTCATCACTTATCAGCTCCAGTGTCAGAAAAGCGCTGGAAACAGGGAGATATGCCTTTTTTTGGAAGAAATGGTTAAATTCTTGAATTTTTTATCACACATCATCCCAAATGTCACTAAACAGCTGGAAACGGGGAGATAAGCCTTTTTTGGAAGCATTGATTAAGATTTCTGACTTTTTCATCAAATATCAGCTCCAGTGTCAGAAAAGCGCTGGAAACAGGGAGATATGCCTTTTTTTGGAAGAAATGGTTAAATTCTTGAATTTTTCATCACACATCATCCCAAATGTCACTAAACAGCTGGAAACGGGGAGATAAGCCTCTATTGGAAGCATTGATTAAGATTTCTGACTTTTTCATCACATGTCAGCCCAAGTGTCAGAAAAGCGCTGGAAACAGGGAGATAAGCCTTTTTTGGAAGAAATGGTTAAATTCTTGAATTTTTCATCACACATCATCCCAAATGTCACTAAACAGCTGGAAACGGGGAGATAAGCCTTTTTTGGAAGCAATGGTTAACATTTTGACTTTTTCATCACATATCAGCTCCAGTATTAGAAAAGCGCTGGAAACAGGGAGATATGCCTTTTTTTGGAAGAAAAGGTTAAATTCTTGAATTTTTCATCACACATCATCCCAAATGTCACTAAACAGCTGGAAACTGGGAGATAAGCCTTTTTTGGAAGCATTGATTAAGATTTCTGACTTTTTCATCACATATCAGCCCAAGTGTCAGAAAAGCGCTGGAAACAGGGAGATCTGCCTTTTTTTGGAAGAAAAGGTTAAATTCTTGAATTTTTCATCACACATCATCCCAAATGTCACTAAACAGCTGGAAACGGGGAGATAAGCCTTTTTTAGAAGCATTGATTAAGATTTCTGACTTTTTCATCACATGTCAGCCCAAGTGTCAGAAATGCGCTGGAAACAGGGAGATAAGCCTTTTTTGGAAGAAATGGTTAAATTCTTGAATTTTTCATCACACATCATCCCAAATGTCACTAAACAGCTGGAAACGGGGAGATAAGCCTTTTTTGGAAGCAATGGTTAACACTTTGACTTTTTCATCAGATATCAGCTCCAGTGTCAGAAAAGCGCTGGAAACAGGGAGATCTGCCTTTTTTTGGAAGAAAAAAGGTTAAATTCTTGAATTTTTCATCACACATCATCCCAAATGTCACTAAACAGCTGGAAACGGGGAGATAAGCCTTTATTGGAAGCAATGGTTAACATTTTGACTTTTTCATCACTTATCAGCTCCAGTGTCAGAAAAGCGCTGGAAACAGGGAGATATGCTATTTTTTGGAAGAAATGGTTAAATTCTTGAATTTTTTATCACACATCATCCCAAATGTCACTAAACAGCTGGAAACGGGGAGATAAGCCTTTTTTTGAAGCATTGATTAAGATTTCTGACTTTTTCATCACATGTCAGCCCAAGTGTCAAAAAAGCGCTGGAAACAGGGAGATAAGCCTTTTTTGGAAGAAATGGTTAAATTCTTGAATTTTTCATCACACATCATCCCAAATGTCACTAAAGAGCTGGAAACGGGGAGATAAGCCTTTATTGGAAGCAATGGTTAACATTTTGACTTTTTCATCACTTATCAGCTCCAGTGTCAGAAAAGCGCTGGAAACAGGGAGATATGCTTTTTTTTGGAAGAAATGGTTAAATTCTTGAATTTTTTATCACACATCATCCCAAATGTCACTAAACAGCTGGAAACGGGGAGATAAGCCTTTTTTGGAAGCAATGGTTAACATTTTGACTTTTTCATCACTTATCAGCTCCAGTGTCAGAAAAGCGCTGGAAACAGGGAGATATGCCTTTTTTTGGAAGAAATGGTTAAATTCTTGAATTTTTCATCACACATCATCCCAAATGTCACTAAACAGCTGGAAACGGGGAGATAAGCCTCTTTTGGAAGCATTGATTAAGATTTCTGACTTTTTCATCACATGTCAGCCCAAGTGTCAGAAAAGCGCTGGAAACAGGGAGATAAGCCTTTTTTGGAAGAAATGGTTAAATTCTTGAATTTTTCATCACACATCATCCCAAATGTCACTAAACAGCTGGAAACGGGGAGATAAGCTTTTTTTGGAAGCAATGGTTAACATTTTGACTTTTTCATCACATATCAGCTCCAGTGTCAGAAAAGCGCTGGAAACAGGCAGATATGCCTTTTTTTGGAAGAAAAGGTTAAATTCTTGAATTTTTCATCACACATCATCCCAAATGTCACTAAACAGCTGGAAACGGGGAGATAAGCCTTTTTTGGAAGCAATGGTTAACATTTTGACTTTTTCATCACATATCAGCTCCAGTATTAGAAAAGCGCTGGAAACAGGGAGATATGCCTTTTTTTGGAAGAAAAGGTTAAATTCTTGAATTTTTCATCACACATCATCCCAAATGTCACTAAACAGCTGGAAACTGGGAGATAAGCCTTTTTTGGAAGCATTGATTAAGATTTCTGACTTTTTCATCACATATCAGCCCAAGTGTCAGAAAAGCGCTGGAAACAGGGAGATCTGCCTTTTTTTGGAAGAAAAGGTTAAATTCTTGAATTTTTCATCACACATCATCCCAAATGTCACTAAACAGCTGGAAACGGGGAGATAAGCCTTTTTTGGAAGCAATGGTTAACATTTTGACTTTTTCATCAGATATCAGCTCCAGTGTCAGAAAAGCGCTGGAAACAGGGAGATCTGCCTTTTTTTGGAAGAAAAGGTTAAATTCTTGAATTTTTCATCACACATCATCCCAAATGTCACTAAACAGCTGGAAACGGGGAGATAAGCCTTTATTGGAAGCAATGGTTAACATTTTGACTTTTTCATCACTTATCAGCTCCAGTGTCAGAAAAGCGCTGGAAACAGGGAGATCTGCCTTTTTTTGGAAGAAAAGGTTAAATTCTTGCATTTTTCATCACACATCATCCCAAATGTCACTAAACAGCTGGAAACGGGGAGATAAGCCTTTTTTGGAAGCATTGATTAAGATTTCTGACTTTTTCATCACATGTCAGCCCAAGTGTCAGAAAAGCGCTCTAAACAGGGAGATAAGCCTTTTTTGGAAGAAATGGTTAAATTCTTGAATTTGTCATCACACATCATCCCAAATGTCACTAAACAGCTGGAAACGGGGAGATAAGCCTTTTTTGGAAGCAATGGTTAACATTTTGACTTTTTCATCACTTATCAGCTCCAGTGTCAGAAAAGCGCTGGAAACAGGGAGATATGCCTTTTTTTGGAAGAAATGGTTAAATTCTTGAATTTTTTATCACACATCATCCCAAATGTCACTAAACAGCTGGAAACGGGGAGATAAGCCTTTTTTGGAAGCATTGATTAAGATTTCTGACTTTTTCATCACATATCAGCCCAAGTGTCAGAAAAGCGCTGGAAACAGGGAGATCTGCCTTTTTTTGGAAGAAAAGGTTAAATTCTTGAATTTTTCATCACACATCATCCCAAATGTCACTAAACAGCTGGAAACGGGGAGATAAGCCTTTTTTGGAAGCAATGGTTAACATTTTGACTTTTTCATCAGATATCAGCTCCAGTGTCAGAAAAGCGCTGGAAACAGGGAGATCTGCCTTTTTTTGGAAGAAAAGGTTAAATTCTTGAATTTTTCATCACACATCATCCCAAATGTCACTAAACAGCTGGAAACGGGGAGATAAGCCTTTATTGGAAGCAATGGTTAACATTTTGACTTTTTCATCAGATATCAGCTCCAGTGTCAGAAAAGCGCTGGAAACAGGGAGATCTGCCTTTTTTTGGAAGAAAAGGTTAAATTCTTGAATTTTTCATCACACATCATCCCAAATGTCACTAAACAGCTGGAAACGGGGAGATAAGCCTTTTTTGGAAGCATTGATTAAGATTTCTGACATTTTCATCACATGTCAGCCCAAGTGTCAGAAAAGCGCTCTAAACAGGGAGATAAGCCTTTTTTGGAAGAAATGGTTAAATTCTTGAATTTGTCATCACACATCATCCCAAATGTCACTAAACAGCTGGAAACGGGGAGATAAGCCTTTTTTGGAAGCAATGGTTAACATTTTGACTTTTTCATCACTTTTCAGCTCCAGTGTCAGAAAAGCGCTGGAAACAGGGAGAAATGCCTTTTTTTGGAAGAAATGGTTAAATTCTTGAATTTTTTATCACACATCATCCCAAATGTCACTAAACAGCTGGAAACGGGGAGATAAGCCTTTTTTGGAAGCATTGATTAAGATTTCTGACTTTTTCATCACATGTCAGCCCAAGTGTCAGAAAAGCGCTGGAAACAGGGAGATAAGCCTTTTTTGGAAGCAAGGGTTAACATTTTGACTTTTTCATCAAATATCAGCTCCAGTGTCAGAAAAGCGCTGGAAACAGGGAGATATGCCTTTTTTTGGAAGAAATGGTTAAATTCTTGAATTTTTCATCACACATCATCCCAAATGTCACTAAACAGCTGGAAACGGGGAGATAAGCCTCTTTTGGAAGCATTGATTAAGATTTCTGACTTTTTCATCACATGTCAGCCCAAGTGTCAGAAAAGCGCTGGAAACAGGGAGATAAGCCTTTTTTGGAAGAAATGGTTAAATTCTTGAATTTTTCATCACACATCATCCCAAATGTCACTAAACAGCTGGAAACGGGGAGATAAGCTTTTTTTGGAAGCAATGGTTAACATTTTGACTTTTTCATCACATATCAGCTCCAGTGTCAGAAAAGCGCTGGAAACAGGGAGATCTGCCTTTTTTTGGAAGAAAAAAGGTTAAATTCTTGAATTTTTCATCACACATCATCCCAAATGTCACTAAACAGCTGGAAACGGGGAGATAAGCCTTTATTGGAAGCAATGGTTAACATTTTGACTTTTTCATCACTTATCAGCTCCAGTGTCAGAAAAGCGCTGGAAACAGGGAGATATGCTTTTTTTTGGAAGAAATGGTTAAATTCTTGAATTTTTTATCACACATCATCCCAAATGTCACTAAACAGCTGGAAACGGGGAGATAAGCCTTTTTTTGAAGCATTGATTAAGATTTCTGACTTTTTCATCACATGTCAGCCCAAGTGTCAAAAAAGCGCTGGAAACAGGGAGATAAGCCTTTTTGGAAGAAATGGTTAAATTCTTGAATTTTTCATCACACATCATCCCAAATGTCACTAAAGAGCTGGAAACGGGGAGATAAGCCTTTTTTGTAAGCAATGGTTAACATTTTGACTTTTTCAACACTGATCAGCTCCAGTGTCAGAAAAGCGCTGGAAACAGGGAGATATGCCTTTTTTTGGAAGAAATGGTTAAATTCTTGAATTTTTTATCACACATCATCCCAAATGTCACTAAACAGCTGGAAACGGGGAGATAAGCCTTTTTTGGAAGCATTGATTAAGATTTCTGACTTTTTCATCACATGTCAGCCCAAGTGTCAGAAACGCGCTGGAAACAGGGAGATAAGCCTTTTTTGGAAGAAAAGGTTAAATTCTTGAATTTTTCATCACACATCATCCCAAATGTCACTAAACAGCTGGAAACGGGGAGATAAGCCTTTTTTGGAAGCATTGATTAAGATTTCTGACTTTTTCATCACATGTCAGCCCAAGTGTCAGAAAAGCGCTCTAAACAGGGAGATAAGCCTTTTTTGGAAGAAATGGTTAAATTCTTGAATTTGTCATCACACATCATCCCAAATGTCACTAAACAGCTGGAAACGGGGAGATAAGCCTTTTTTGGAAGCATTTATTAAGATTTCTGACTTTTTCATCACATATCAGCCCAAGTGTCAGAAAAGCGCTGGAAACAGGGAGATCTGCCTTTTTTTGGAAGAAAAGGTTAAATTCTTGAATTTTTCATCACACATCATCCCAAATGTCACTAAACAGCTGGAAACGGGGAGATAAGTCTTTTTTGGAAGCAATGGTTAACATTTTGACTTTTTCATCAGATATCAGCTCCAGTGTCAGAAAAGCGCTGGAAACAGGGAGATCTGCCTTTTTTTGGAAGAAAAGGTTAAATTCTTGAATTTTTCATCACACATCATCCCAAATGTCACTAAACAGCTGGAAACGGGGAGATAAGCCTTTTTTGGAAGCAATGGTTAACATTTTGACTTTTTCATCACTTATCAGCTCCAGTGTCAGAAAAGCGCTGGAAACAGGGAGATATGCCTTTTTTTGGAAGAAATGGTTAAATTCTTGAATTTTTTATCACACATCATCCCAAATGTCACTAAACAGCTGGAAACGGGGAGATAAGCCTTTTTTGGAAGCATTGATTAAGATTTCTGACTTTTTCATCACATATCAGCCCAAGTGTCAGAAAAGCGCTGGAAACAGGGAGATCTGCCTTTTTTTGGAAGAAAAGGTTAAATTCTTGAATTTTTCATCACACATCATCCCAAATGTCACTAAACAGCTGGAAACGGGGAGATAAGCCTTTTTTGGAAGCAATGGTTAACATTTTGACTTTTTCATCAGATATCAGCTCCAGTGTCAGAAAAGCGCTGGAAACAGGGAGATCTGCCTTTTTTTGGAAGAAAAGGTTAAATTCTTGAATTTTTCATCACACATCATCCCAAATGTCACTAAACAGCTGGAAACGGGGAGATAAGCCTTTATTGGAAGCAATGGTTAACATTTTGACTTTTTCATCAGATATCAGCTCCAGTGTCAGAAAAGCGCTGGAAACAGGGAGATCTGCCTTTTTTTGGAAGAAAAGGTTAAATTCTTGAATTTTTCATCACACATCATCCCAAATGTCACTAAACAGCTGGAAACGGGGAGATAAGCCTTTTTTGGAAGCATTGATTAAGATTTCTGACATTTTCATCACATGTCAGCCCAAGTGTCAGAAAAGCGCTCTAATTAGGGAGATAAGCCTTTTTTGGAAGAAATGGTTAAATTCTTGAATTTGTCATCACACATCATCCCAAATGTCACTAAACAGCTGGAAACGGGGAGATAAGCCTTTTTTGGAAGCAATGGTTAACATTTTGACTTTTTCATCACTTTTCAGCTCCAGTGTCAGAAAAGCGCTGGAAACAGGGAGAAATGCCTTTTTTTGGAAGAAATGGTTAAATTCTTGAATTTTTTATCACACATCATCCCAAATGTCACTAAACAGCTGGAAACGGGGAGATAAGCCTTTTTTGGAAGCATTGATTAAGATTTCTGACTTTTTCATCACATGTCAGCCCAAGTGTCAGAAAAGCGCTGGAAACAGGGAGATAAGCCTTTTTTGGAAGCAAGGGTTAACATTTTGACTTTTTCATCAAATATCAGCTCCAGTGTCAGAAAAGCGCTGGAAACAGGGAGATATGCCTTTTTTTGGAAGAAATGGTTAAATTCTTGAATTTTTCATCACACATCATCCCAAATGTCACTAAACAGCTGGAAACGGGGAGATAAGCCTCTTTTGGAAGCATTGATTAAGATTTCTGACTTTTTCATCACATGTCAGCCCAAGTGTCAGAAAAGCGCTGGAAACAGGGAGATAAGCCTTTTTTGGAAGAAATGGTTAAATTCTTGAATTTTTCATCACACATCATCCCAAATGTCACTAAACAGCTGGAAACGGGGAGATAAGCTTTTTTTGGAAGCAATGGTTAACATTTTGACTTTTTCATCACATATCAGCTCCAGTGTCAGAAAAGCGCTGGAAACAGGGAGATCTGCCTTTTTTTGGAAGAAAAGGTTAAATTCTTGAATTTTTCATCACACATCATCCCAAATGTCACTAAACAGCTGGAAACGGGGAGATAAGCCTTTTTTGGAAGCAATGGTTAACATTTTGACTTTTTCATCACTTATCAGCTCCAGTGTCAGAAAAGCGCTGGAAACAGGGAGATATGCCTTTTTTTGGAAGAAGTGGTTAAATTCTTGAATTTTTTATCACACATCATCCCAAATGTCACTAAACAGCTGGAAACGGGGAGATAAGCCTTTTTTGGAAGCATTGATTAAGATTTCTGACTTTTTCATCACATGTCAGCCCAAGTGTCAGAAAAGCGCTGGAAACAGGGAGATAAGCCTTTTTTGGAAGCAAGGGTTAACATTTTGACTTTTTCATCAAATATCAGCTCCAGTGTCAGAAAAGCGCTGGAAACAGGGAGATATGCCTTTTTTTGGAAGAAATGGTTAAATTCTTGAATTTTTCATCACACATCATCCCAAATGTCACTAAACAGCTGGAAACGGGGAGATAAGCCTCTTTTGGAAGCATTGATTAAGATTTCTGACTTTTTCATCACATGTCAGCCCAAGTGTCAGAAAAGCGCTGGAAACAGGGAGATAAGCCTTTTTTGGAAGAAATGGTTAAATTCTTGAATTTTTCATCACACCTCATCCCAAATGTCACTAAACAGCTGGAAACGGGGAGATAAGCCTTTTTTGGAAGCAATGGTTAACATTTTGACTTTTTCATCACATATCAGCTCCAGTGTCAGAAAAGCGCTGGAAACAGGCAGACATGCCTTTTTTTGGAAGAAAAGGTTAAATTCTTGAATTTTTCATCACACATCATCCCAAATGTCACTAAACAGCTGGAAACGGGGAGATAAGCCTTTTTTGGAAGCAATGGTTAACATTTTGACTTTTTCATCACTTATCAGCTCCAGTGTCAGAAAAGCGCTGGAAACAGGGAGATATGCCTTTTTTTGGAAGAAATGGTTAAATTCTTGAATTTTTCATCACACATCATCCCAAATGTCACTAAACAGCTGGAAACTGGGAGATAAGCCTTTTTTGGAAGCATTGATTAAGATTTCTGACTTTTTCATCACATATCAGCCCAAGTGTCAGAAAAGCGCTGGAAACAGGGAGATCTGCCTTTTTTTGGAAGAAAAGGTTAAATTCTTGAATTTTTCATCACACATCATCCCAAATGTCACTAAACAGCTGGAAACGGGGAGATAAGCCTTTTTTAGAAGCATTGATTAAGATTTCTGACTTTTTCATCACATGTCAGCCCAAGTGTCAGAAATGCGCTGGAAACAGGGAGATAAGCCTTTTTTGGAAGAAATGGTTAAATTCTTGAATTTTTCATCACACATCATCCCAAATGTCACTTAACAGCTGGAAACGGGGAGATAAGCCTTTTTTGGAAGCAATGGTTAACACTTTGACTTTTTCATCAGATATCAGCTCCAGTCAGAATGCGCTGGAAACAGGGAGATCTGCCTTTTTTTGGAAGAAAAAAGGTTAAATTCTTGAATTTTTCATCACACATCATCCCAAATGTCACTAAACAGCTGGAAACGGGGAGATAAGCCTTTATTGGAAGCAATGGTTAACATTTTGACTTTTTCATCACTTATCAGCTCCAGTGTCAGAAAAGCGCTGGAAACAGGGAGATATGCTTTTTTTTGGAAGAAATGGTTAAATTCTTGAATTTTTTATCACACATCATCCCAAATGTCACTAAACAGCTGGAAACGGGGAGATAAGCCTTTTTTTGAAGCATTGATTAAGATTTCTGACTTTTTCATCACATGTCAGCCCAAGTGTCAAAAAAGCGCTGGAAACAGGGAGATAAGCCTTTTTTGGAAGAAATGGTTAAATTCTTGAATTTTTCATCACACATCATCCCAAATGTCACTAAAGAGCTGGAAACGGGGAGATAAGCCTTTTTTGTAAGCAATGGTTAACATTTTGACTTTTTCAACACTTATCAGCTCCAGTGTCAGAAAAGCGCTGGAAACAGGGAGATATGCCTTTTTTTGGAAGAAATGGTTAAATTCTTGAATTTTTTATCACACATCATCCCAAATGTCACTAAACAGCTGGAAACGGGGAGATAAGCCTTTTTTGGAAGCATTGATTAAGATTTCTGACTTTTTCATCACATGTCAGCCCAAGTGTCAGAAACGCGCTGGAAACAGGGAGATAAGCCTTTTTTGGAAGAAAAGGTTAAATTCTTGAATTTTTCTTCACACATCATCCCAAATGTCACTAAACAGCTGGAAACGGGGAGATAAGCCTTTTTTGGAAGCATTGATTAAGATTTCTGACTTTTTCATCACATGTCAGCCCAAGTGTCAGAAAAGCGCTCTAAACAGGGAGATAAGCCTTTTTTGGAAGAAATGGTTAAATTCTTGAATTTGTCATCACACATCATCCCAAATGTCACTAAACAGCTGGAAACGGGGAGATAAGCCTTTTTTGGAAGCATTGATTAAGATTTCTGACTTTTTCATCACATATCAGCCCAAGTGTCAGAAAAGCGCTGGAAACAGGGAGATCTGCCTTTTTTGGAAGAAAAGGTTAAATTCTTGAATTTTTCATCACACATCATCCCAACTGTCACTAAACAGCTGGAAACGGGGAGATAAGCCTTTTTTGGAAGCAATGGTTAACATTTTGACTTTTTCATCAGATATCAGCTCCAGTGTCAGAAAAGCGCTGGAAACAGGGAGATCTGCCTTTTTTTGGAAGAAAAGGTTAAATTCTTGAATTTTTCATCACACATCATCCCAAATGTCACTAAACAGCTGGAAACGGGGAGATAAGCCTTTATTGGAAGCAATGGTTAACATTTTGACTTTTTCATCAGATATCAGCTCCAGTGTCAGAAAAGCGCTGGAAACAGGGAGATCTGCCTTTTTTGGAAGAAAAGGTTAAATTCTTGAATTTTTCATCACACATCATCCCAAATGTCACTAAACAGCTGGAAACGGGGAGATAAGCCTTTTTTGGAAGCATTGATTAAGATTTCTGACATTTTCATCACATGTCAGCCCAAGTGTCAGAAAAGCGCTGGAAACAGGGAGATAAGCCTTTTTTGGAAGCAAGGGTTAACATTTTGACTTTTTCATCAAATATCAGCTCCAGTGTCAGAAAAGCGCTGGAAACAGGGAGATATGCCTTTTTTTGGAAGAAATGGTTAAATTCTTGAATTTTTCATCACACATCATCCCAAATGTCACTAAACAGCTGGAAACGGGGAGATAAGCCTCTTTTGGAAGCATTGATTAAGATTTCTGACTTTTTCATCACATGTCAGCCCAAGTGTCAGAAAAGCGCTGGAAACAGGGAGATAAGCCTTTTTTGGAAGAAATGGTTAAATTCTTGAATTTTTCATCACACATCATCCCAAATGTCACTAAACAGCTGGAAACGGGGAGATAAGCTTTTTTTGGAAGCAATGGTTAACATTTTGACTTTTTCATCACATATCAGCTCCAGTGTCAGAAAAGCGCTGGAAACAGGGGGATCTGCCTTTTTTTGGAAGAAAAGGTTAAATTCTTGAATTTTTCATCACACATCATCCCAAATGTCACTAAACAGCTGGAAACGGGGAGATAAGCCTTTTTTGGAAGCAATGGTTAACATTTTGACTTTTTCATCACTTATCAGCTCCAGTGTCAGAAAAGCGCTGGAAACAGGGAGATATGCCTTTTTTTGGAAGAAATGGTTAAATTCTTGAATTTTTTATCACACATCATCCCAAATGTCACTAAACAGCTGGAAACGGGGAGATAAGCCTTTTTTGGAAGCATTGATTAAGATTTCTGACTTTTTCATCACATGTCAGCCCAAGTGTCAGAAAAGCGCTGGAAACAGGGAGATAAGCCTTTTTTGGAAGCAAGGGTTAACATTTTGACTTTTTCATCAAATATCAGCTCCAGTGTCAGAAAAGCGCTGGAAACAGGGAGATATGCCTTTTTTTGGAAGAAATGGTTAAATTCTTGAATTTTTCATCACTTATCATCCCAAATGTCACTAAACAGCTGGAAACGGGGAGATAAGCCTCTTTTGGAAGCATTGATTAAGATTTCTGACTTTTTCATCACATGTCAGCCCAAGTGTCAGAAAAGCGCTGGAAACAGGGAGATAAGCCTTTTTTGGAAGAAATGGTTAAATTCTTGAATTTTTCATCACACATCATCCCAAATGTCACTAAACAGCTGGAAACGGGGAGATAAGCCTTTTTTGGAAGCAATGGTTAACATTTTGACTTTTTCATCACATATCAGCTCCAGTGTCAGAAAAGCGCTGGAAACAGGCAGACATGCCTTTTTTTGGAAGAAAAGGTTAAATTCTTGAATTTTTCATCACACATCATCCCAAATGTCACTAAACAGCTGGAAACGGGGAGATAAGCCTTTTTTGGAAGCAATGGTTAACATTTTGACTTTTTCATCACTTATCAGCTCCAGTGTCAGAAAAGCGCTGGAAACAGGGAGATATGCCTTTTTTTGGAAGAAATGGTTAAATTCTTGAATTTTTCATCACACATCATCCCAAATGTCACTAAACAGCTGGAAACTGGGAGATAAGCCTTTTTTGGAAGCATTGATTAAGATTTCTGACTTTTTCATCACATATCAGCCCAAGTGTCAGAAAAGCGCTGGAAACAGGGAGATCTGCCTTTTTTTGGAAGAAAAGGTTAAATTCTTGAATTTTTCATCACACATCATCCCAAATGTCACTAAACAGCTGGAAACGGGGAGATAAGCCTTTTTTAGAAGCATTGATTAAGATTTCTGACTTTTTCATCACATGTCAGCCCAAGTGTCAGAAATGCGCTGGAAACAGGGAGATAAGCCTTTTTTGGAAGAAATGGTTAAATTCTTGAATTTTTCATCACACATCATCCCAAATGTCACTTAACAGCTGGAAACGGGGAGATAAGCCTTTTTTGGAAGCAATGGTTAACACTTTGACTTTTTCACCAGATATCAGCTCCAGTCAGAATGCGCTGGAAACAGGGAGATCTGCCTTTTTTTGGAAGAAAAAAGGTTAAATTCTTGAATTTTTCATCACACATCATCCCAAATGTCACTAAACAGCTGGAAACGGGGAGATAAGCCTTTTTTGGAAGCAATGGTTAACATTTTGACTTTTTCATCACTTATCAGCTCCAGTGTCAGAAAAGCGCTGGAAACAGGGAGATATGCTTTTTTTTGGAAGAAATGGTTAAATTCTTGAATTTTTTATCACACATCATCCCAAATGTCACTAAACAGCTGGAAACGGGGAGATAAGCCTTTTTTTGAAGCATTGATTAAGATTTCTGACTTTTTCATCACATGTCAGCCCAAGTGTCAAAAAAGCGCTGGAAACAGGGAGATAAGCCTTTTTTGGAAGAAATGGTTAAATTCTTGAATTTTTCATCACACATCATCCCAAATGTCACTAAAGAGCTGGAAACGGGGAGATAAGCCTTTTTTGTAAGCAATGGTTAACATTTTGACTTTTTCAACACTTATCAGCTCCAGTGTCAGAAAAGCGCTGGAAACAGGGAGATATGCCTTTTTTTGGAAGAAATGGTTAAATTCTTGAATTTTTCATCACACATCATCCCAAATGTCACTAAACAGCTGGAAACGGGGAGATAAGCCTTTTTTGGAAGCATTGATTAAGATTTCTGACTTTTTCATCACATGTCAGCCCAAGTGTCAGAAAAGCGCTCTAAACAGGGAGATAAGCCTTTTTTTGGAAGAAATGGTTAAATTCTTGAATTTGTCATCACACATCATCCCAAATGTCACTAAACAGCTGGAAACGGGGAGATAAGCCTTTTTTGGAAGCAATGGTTAACATTTTGACTTTTTCATCACTTATCAGCTCCAGTGTCAGAAAAGCGCTGGAAACAGGGAGATATGCTTTTTTTTGGAAGAAATGGTTAAATTCTTGAATTTTTTATCACACATCATCCCAAATGTCACTAAACAGCTGGAAACGGGGAGATAAGCCTTTTTTTGAAGCATTGATTAAGATTTCTGACTTTTTCATCACATGTCAGCCCAAGTGTCAAAAAAGCGCTGGAAACAGGGAGATAAGCCTTTTTTGGAAGAAATGGTTAAATTCTTGAATTTTTCATCACACATCATCCCAAATGTCACTAAAGAGCTGGAAACGGGGAGATAAGCCTTTTTTGTAAGCAATGGTTAACATTTTGACTTTTTCAACACTTATCAGCTCCAGTGTCAGAAAAGCGCTGGAAACAGGGAGATATGCCTTTTTTTGGAAGAAATGGTTAAATTCTTGAATTTTTCATCACACATCATCCCAAATGTCACTAAACAGCTGGAAACGGGGAGATAAGCCTTTTTTGGAAGCATTGATTAAGATTTCTGACTTTTTCATCACATATCAGCTCCAGTGTCAGAAAAGCGCTGGAAACAGGCAGATATGCCTTTTTTTGGAAGAAAAGGTTAAATTCTTGAATTTTTCATCACACATCATCCCAAATGTCACTAAACAGCTGGAAACGGGGAGATAAGCCTTTTTTGGAAGCAATGGTTAACATTTTGACTTTTTCATCACATATCAGCTCCAGTGTCAGAAAAGCGCAGGAAACAGGGAGATATGCCTTTTTTTGGAAGAAATGGTTAAATTCTTGAATTTTTTATCACATATCATCCCAAATGTCACTAAACAGCTGGAAACGGGAAGATAAGCCTTTTTTGGAAGCATTGATTAAGATTTCTGACTTTTTCATCACATGTCAGCCCAAGTGTCAGAAAAGCGCTGGAAACAGGGAGATAAGCCTTTTTTGGAAGCAAGGGTTAACATTTTGACTTTTTCATCAAATATCAGCTCCAGTGTCAGAAAAGCGCTGGAAACAGGGAGATATGCCTTTTTTTGGAAGAAATGGTTAAATTCTTGAATTTTTCATCACACATCATCCCAAATGTCACTAAACAGCTGGAAACGGGGAGATAAGCCTCTTTTGGAAGCATTGATTAAGATTTCTGACTTTTTCATCACATGTCAGCCCAAGTGTCAGAAAAGCGCTGGAAACAGGGAGATAAGCCTTTTTTGGAAGAAATGGTTAAATTCTTGAATTTTTCATCACACATCATCCCAAATGTCACTAAACAGCTGGAAACGGGGAGATAAGCTTTTTTTGGAAGCAATGGTTAACATTTTGACTTTTTCATCACATATCAGCTCCAGTGTCAGAAAAGCGCTGGAAACAGGCAGATATGCCTTTTTTTGGAAGAAAAGGTTAAATTCTTGAATTTTTCATCACACATCATCCCAAATGTCACTAAACAGCTGGAAACGGGGAGATAAGCCTTTTTTGGAAGCAATGGTTAACATTTTGACTTTTTCATCACATATCAGCTCCAGTATTAGAAAAGCGCTGGAAACAGGGAGATATGCCTTTTTTTGGAAGAAAAGGTTAAATTCTTGAATTTTTCATCACACATCATCCCAAATGTCACTAAACAGCTGGAAACTGGGAGATAAGCCTTTTTTGGAAGCATTGATTAAGATTTCTGACTTTTTCATCACATATCAGCCCAAGTGTCAGAAAAGCGCTGGAAACAGGGAGATCTGCCTTTTTTTGGAAGAAAAGGTTAAATTCTTGAATTTTTCATCACACATCATCCCAAATGTCACTAAACAGCTGGAAACGGGGAGATAAGCCTTTTTTAGAAGCATTGATTAAGATTTCTGACTTTTTCATCACATGTCAGCCCAAGTGTCAGAAAAGCGCTGGAAACAGGGAGATAAGCCTTTTTTGGAAGAAATGGTTAAATTCTTGAATTTTTCATCACACATCATCCCAAATGTCACTAAACAGCTGGAAACGGGGAGATAAGCCTTTTTTGGAAGCAATGGTTAACATTTTGACTTTTTCATCAGATATCAGCTCCAGTGTCAGAAAAGCGCTGGAAACAGGGAGATCTGCCTTTTTTTGGAAGAAAAGGTTAAATTCTTGAATTTTTCATCACACATCATCCCAAATGTCACTAAACAGCTGGAAACGGGGAGATAAGCCTTTATTGGAAGCAATGGTTAACATTTTGACTTTTTCATCACTTATCAGCTCCAGTGTCAGAAAAGCGCTGGAAACAGGGAGATCTGCCTTTTTTTGGAAGAAAAGGTTAAATTCTTGAATTTTTCATCACACATCATCCCAAATGTCACTAAACAGCTGGAAACGGGGAGATAAGCCTTTTTTGGAAGCATTGATTAAGATTTCTGACTTTTTCATCACATGTCAGCCCAAGTGTCAGAAAAGCGCTCTAAACAGGGAGATAAGCCTTTTTTGGAAGAAATGGTTAAATTCTTGAATTTGTCATCACACATCATCCCAAATGTCACTAAACAGCTGGAAACGGGGAGATAAGCCTTTTTTGGAAGCATTGATTAAGATTTCTGACTTTTTCATCACATGTCAGCCCAAGTGTCAGAAAAGCGCTCTAAACAGGGAGATAAGCCTTTTTTGGAAGAAATGGTTAAATTCTTGAATTTGTCATCACACATCATCCAAAATGTCACTAAACAGCTGGAAACGGGGAGATAAGCCTTTTTTGGAAGCATGGTTAACATTTTGACATTTTCATCACTTATCAGCTCCAGTGTCAGAAAAGCGCTGGAAACAGGGAGATATGCCTTTTTTTGGAAGAAATTGTTAAATTCTTGAATTTTTTATCACACATCATCCCAAATGTCACTAAACAGCTGGAAACGGGGAGATAAGCCTTTTTTGGAAGCATTGATTAAGATTTCTGACTTTTTCATCACATGTCAGCCCAAGTGTCAGAAAAGCGCTGGAAACAGGGAGATTAGCCTTTTTTGGAAGAAATGGTTAAATTCTTGAATTTTTCATCACATATCATCCCAAATGTCACTAAACAGCTGGAAACGGGGAGATAAGCCTTTTTTGGAAGCATTGATTAAGATTTCTGACTTTTTCATCACATATCAGCCCAACTGTCAGAAAAGCGCTGGAAACAGGGAGATCTGCCTTTTTTTGGAAGAAAAGGTTAAATTCTTGAATTTTTCATCACACATCATCCCAAATGTCACTAAACAGCTGGAAACGGGGAGATAAGCCTCTTTTGGAAGCATTGATTAAGATTTCTGACTTTTTCATCACATGTCAGCCCAAGTGTCAGAAAAGCGCTGGAAACAGGGAGATAAGCCTTTTTTGGAAGAAATGGTTAAATTCTTGAATTTTTCATCACACATCATCCCAAATGTCACTAAACAGCTGGAAACGGGGAGATAAGCCTTTTTTGGAAGCAATGGTTAACATTTTGACTTTTTCATCACATATCAGCTCCAGTGTCAGAAAAGCGCTGGAAACAGGCAGACATGCCTTTTTTTGGAAGAAAAGGTTAAATTCTTGAATTTTTCATCACACATCATCCCAAATGTCACTAAACAGCTGGAAACGGGGAGATAAGCCTTTTTTGGAAGCAATGGTTAACATTTTGACTTTTTCATCACTTATCAGCTCCAGTGTCAGAAAAGCGCTGGAAACAGGGAGATATGCCTTTTTTTGGAAGAAATGGTTAAATTCTTGAATTTTTCATCACACATCATCCCAAATGTCACTAAACAGCTGGAAACTGGGAGATAAGCCTTTTTTGGAAGCATTGATTAAGATTTCTGACTTTTTCATCACATATCAGCCCAAGTGTCAGAAAAGCGCTGGAAACAGGGAGATCTGCCTTTTTTTGGAAGAAAAGGTTAAATTCTTGAATTTTTCATCACACATCATCCCAAATGTCACTAAACAGCTGGAAACGGGGAGATAAGCCTTTTTTAGAAGCATTGATTAAGATTTCTGACTTTTTCATCACATGTCAGCCCAAGTGTCAGAAATGCGCTGGAAACAGGGAGATAAGCCTTTTTTGGAAGAAATGGTTAAATTCTTGAATTTTTCATCACACATCATCCCAAATGTCACTTAACAGCTGGAAACGGGGAGATAAGCCTTTTTTGGAAGCAATGGTTAACACTTTGACTTTTTCATCAGATATCAGCTCCAGTCAGAATGCGCTGGAAACAGGTAGATCTGCCTTTTTTTGGAAGAAAAAAGGTTAAATTCTTGAATTTTTCATCACACATCATCCCAAATGTCACTAAACAGCTGGAAACGGGGAGATAAGCCTTTTTTGGAAGCAATGGTTAACATTTTGACTTTTTCATCACTTATCAGCTCCAGTGTCAGAAAAGCGCTGGAAACAGGGAGATATGCTTTTTTTTGGAAGAAATGGTTAAATTCTTGAATTTTTTATCACACATCATCCCAAATGTCACTAAACAGCTGGAAACGGGGAGATAAGCCTTTTTTGGAAGCATTGATTAAGATTTCTGACTTTTTCATCACATGTCAGCCCAAGTGTCAGAAAAGCGCTCTAAACAGGGAGATAAGCCTTTTTTGGAAGAAATGGTTAAATTCTTGAATTTGTCATCACACATCATCCAAAATGTCACTAAACAGCTGGAAACGGGGAGATAAGCCTTTTTTGGAAGCATGGTTAACATTTTGACATTTTCATCACTTATCAGCTCCAGTGTCAGAAAAGCGCTGGAAACAGGGAGATATGCCTTTTTTTGGAAGAAATTGTTAAATTCTTGAATTTTTTATCACACATCATCCCAAATGTCACTAAACAGCTGGAAACGGGGAGATAAGCCTTTTTTGGAAGCATTGATTAAGATTTCTGACTTTTTCATCACATGTCAGCCCAAGTGTCAGAAAAGCGCTGGAAACAGGGAGATTAGCCTTTTTTGGAAGAAATGGTTAAATTCTTGAATTTTTCATCACATATCATCCCAAATGTCACTAAACAGCTGGAAACGGGGAGATAAGCCTTTTTTGGAAGCATTGATTAAGATTTCTGACTTTTTCATCACATATCAGCCCAACTGTCAGAAAAGCGCTGGAAACAGGGAGATCTGCCTTTTTTTGGAAGAAAAGGTTAAATTCTTGAATTTTTCATCACACATCATCCCAAATGTCACTAAACAGCTGGAAACGGGGAGATAAGCCTCTTTTGGAAGCATTGATTAAGATTTCTGACTTTTTCATCACATGTCAGCCCAAGTGTCAGAAAAGCGCTGGAAACAGGGAGATAAGCCTTTTTTGGAAGAAATGGTTAAATTCTTGAATTTTTCATCACACATCATCCCAAATGTCACTAAACAGCTGGAAACGGGGAGATAAGCCTTTTTTGGAAGCAATGGTTAACATTTTGACTTTTTCATCACATATCAGCTCCAGTGTCAGAAAAGCGCTGGAAACAGGCAGACATGCCTTTTTTTGGAAGAAAAGGTTAAATTCTTGAATTTTTCATCACACATCATCCCAAATGTCACTAAACAGCTGGAAACGGGGAGATAAGCCTTTTTTGGAAGCAATGGTTAACATTTTGACTTTTTCATCACTTATCAGCTCCAGTGTCAGAAAAGCGCTGGAAACAGGGAGATATGCCTTTTTTTGGAAGAAATGGTTAAATTCTTGAATTTTTCATCACACATCATCCCAAATGTCACTAAACAGCTGGAAACTGGGAGATAAGCCTTTTTTGGAAGCATTGATTAAGATTTCTGACTTTTTCATCACATATCAGCCCAAGTGTCAGAAAAGCGCTGGAAACAGGGAGATCTGCCTTTTTTTGGAAGAAAAGGTTAAATTCTTGAATTTTTCATCACACATCATCCCAAATGTCACTAAACAGCTGGAAACGGGGAGATAAGCCTTTTTTAGAAGCATTGATTAAGATTTCTGACTTTTTCATCACATGTCAGCCCAAGTGTCAGAAATGCGCTGGAAACAGGGAGATAAGCCTTTTTTGGAAGAAATGGTTAAATTCTTGAATTTTTCATCACACATCATCCCAAATGTCACTTAACAGCTGGAAACGGGGAGATAAGCCTTTTTTGGAAGCAATGGTTAACACTTTGACTTTTTCATCAGATATCAGCTCCAGTCAGAATGCGCTGGAAACAGGTAGATCTGCCTTTTTTTGGAAGAAAAAAGGTTAAATTCTTGAATTTTTCATCACACATCATCCCAAATGTCACTAAACAGCTGGAAACGGGGAGATAAGCCTTTTTTGGAAGCAATGGTTAACATTTTGACTTTTTCATCACTTATCAGCTCCAGTGTCAGAAAAGCGCTGGAAACAGGGAGATATGCTTTTTTTTGGAAGAAATGGTTAAATTCTTGAATTTTTTATCACACATCATCCCAAATGTCACTAAACAGCTGGAAACGGGGAGATAAGCCTTTTTTTGAAGCATTGATTAAGATTTCTGACTTTTTCATCACATGTCAGCCCAAGTGTCAAAAAAGCGCTGGAAACAGGGAGATAAGCCTTTTTTGGAAGAAATGGTTAAATTCTTGAATTTTTCATCACACATCATCCCAAATGTCACTAAAGAGCTGGAAACGGGGAGATAAGCCTTTTTTGTAAGCAATGGTTAACATTTTGACTTTTTCAACACTTATCAGCTCCAGTGTCAGAAAAGCGCTGGAAACAGGGAGATATGCCTTTTTTTGGAAGAAATGGTTAAATTCTTGAATTTTTCATCACACATCATCCCAAATGTCACTAAACAGCTGGAAACGGGGAGATAAGCCTTTTTTGGAAGCATTGATTAAGATTTCTGACTTTTTCATCACATGTCAGCCCAAGTGTCAGAAAAGCGCTCTAAACAGGGAGATAAGCCTTTTTTGGAAGAAATGGTTAAATTCTTGAATTTGTCATCACACATCATCCCAAATGTCACTAAACAGCTGGAAACGGGGAGATAAGCCTTTTTTGGAAGCAATGGTTAACATTTTGACTTTTTCATCACTTATCAGCTCCAGTGTCAGAAAAGCGCTGGAAACAGGGAGATATGCTTTTTTTTGGAAGAAATGGTTAAATTCTTGAATTTTTTATCACACATCATCCCAAATGTCACTAAACAGCTGGAAACGGGGAGATAAGCCTTTTTTTGAAGCATTGATTAAGATTTCTGACTTTTTCATCACATGTCAGCCCAAGTGTCAAAAAAGCGCTGGAAACAGGGAGATAAGCCTTTTTTGGAAGAAATGGTTAAATTCTTGAATTTTTCATCACACATCATCCCAAATGTCACTAAAGAGCTGGAAACGGGGAGATAAGCCTTTTTTGTAAGCAATGGTTAACATTTTGACTTTTTCAACACTTATCAGCTCCAGTGTCAGAAAAGCGCTGGAAACAGGGAGATATGCCTTTTTTTGGAAGAAATGGTTAAATTCTTGAATTTTTCATCACACATCATCCCAAATGTCACTAAACAGCTGGAAACGGGGAGATAAGCCTTTTTTGGAAGCATTGATTAAGATTTCTGACTTTTTCATCACATATCAGCTCCAGTGTCAGAAAAGCGCTGGAAACAGGCAGATATGCCTTTTTTTGGAAGAAAAGGTTAAATTCTTGAATTTTTCATCACACATCATCCCAAATGTCACTAAACAGCTGGAAACGGGGAGATAAGCCTTTTTTGGAAGCAATGGTTAACATTTTGACTTTTTCATCACATATCAGCTCCAGTGTCAGAAAAGCGCTGGAAACAGGGAGATATGCCTTTTTTTGGAAGAAATGGTTAAATTCTTGAATTTTTTATCACATATCATCCCAAATGTCACTAAACAGCTGGAAACGGGGAGATAAGCCTTTTTTGGAAGCATTGATTAAGATTTCTGACTTTTTCATCACATGTCAGCCCAAGTGTCAGAAAAGCGCTGGAAACAGGGAGATAAGCCTTTTTTGGAAGCAAGGGTTAACATTTTGACTTTTTCATCAAATATCAGCTCCAGTGTCAGAAAAGCGCTGGAAACAGGGAGATATGCCTTTTTTTGGAAGAAATGGTTAAATTCTTGAATTTTTCATCACACATCATCCCAAATGTCACTAAACAGCTGGAAACGGGGAGATAAGCCTCTTTTGGAAGCATTGATTAAGATTTCTGACTTTTTCATCACATGTCAGCCCAAGTGTCAGAAAAGCGCTGGAAACAGGGAGATAAGCCTTTTTTGGAAGAAATGGTTAAATTCTTGAATTTTTCATCACACATCATCCCAAATGTCACTAAACAGCTGGAAACGGGGAGATAAGCTTTTTTTGGAAGCAATGGTTAACATTTTGACTTTTTCATCACATATCAGCTCCAGTGTCAGAAAAGCGCTGGAAACAGGCAGATATGCCTTTTTTTGGAAGAAAAGGTTAAATTCTTGAATTTTTCATCACACATCATCCCAAATGTCACTAAACAGCTGGAAACGGGGAGATAAGCCTTTTTTGGAAGCAATGGTTAACATTTTGTCTTTTTCATCACATATCAGCTCCAGTATTAGAAAAGCGCTGGAAACAGGGAGATATGCCTTTTTTTGGAAGAAAAGGTTAAATTCTTGAATTTTTCATCACACATCATCCCAAATGTCACTAAACAGCTGGAAACTGGGAGATAAGCCTTTTTTGGAAGCATTGATTAAGATTTCTGACTTTTTCATCACATATCAGCCCAAGTGTCAGAAAAGCGCTGGAAACAGGGAGATCTGCCTTTTTTTGGAAGAAAAGGTTAAATTCTTGAATTTTTCATCACACATCATCCCAAATGTCACTAAACAGCTGGAAACGGGGAGATAAGCCTTTTTTAGAAGCATTGATTAAGATTTCTGACTTTTTCATCACATGTCAGCCCAAGTGTCAGAAAAGCGCTGGAAACAGGGAGATAAGCCTTTTTTGGAAGAAATGGTTAAATTCTTGAATTTTTCATCACACATCATCCCAAATGTCACTAAACAGCTGGAAACGGGGAGATAAGCCTTTTTTGGAAGCAATGGTTAACATTTTGACTTTTTCATCAGATATCAGCTCCAGTGTCAGAAAAGCGCTGGAAACAGGGAGATCTGCCTTTTTTTGGAAGAAAAGGTTAAATTCTTGAATTTTTCATCACACATCATCCCAAATGTCACTAAACAGCTGGAAACGGGGAGATAAGCCTTTATTGGAAGCAATGGTTAACATTTTGACTTTTTCATCACTTATCAGCTCCAGTGTCAGAAAAGCGCTGGAAACAGGGAGATCTGCCTTTTTTTGGAAGAAAAGGTTAAATTCTTGAATTTTTCATCACACATCATCCCAAATGTCACTAAACAGCTGGAAACGGGGAGATAAGCCTTTTTTGGAAGCATTGATTAAGATTTCTGACTTTTTCATCACATGTCAGCCCAAGTGTCAGAAAAGCGCTCTAAACAGGGAGATAAGCCTTTTTTGGAAGAAATGGTTAAATTCTTGAATTTGTCATCACACATCATCCCAAATGTCACTAAACAGCTGGAAACGGGGAGATAAGCCTTTTTTGGAAGCATTGATTAAGATTTCTGACTTTTTCATCACATGTCAGCCCAAGTGTCAGAAAAGCGCTCTAAACAGGGAGATAAGCCTTTTTTGGAAGAAATGGTTAAATTCTTGAATTTGTCATCACACATCATCCAAAATGTCACTAAACAGCTGGAAACGGGGAGATAAGCCTTTTTTGGAAGCATGGTTAACATTTTGACATTTTCATCACTTATCAGCTCCAGTGTCAGAAAAGCGCTGGAAACAGGGAGATATGCCTTTTTTTGGAAGAAATGGTTAAATTCTTGAATTTTTTATCACACATCATCCCAAATGTCACTAAACAGCTGGAAACGGGGAGATAAGCCTTTTTTGGAAGCATTGATTAAGATTTCTGACTTTTTCATCACATGTCAGCCCAAGTGTCAGAAAAGCGCTGGAAACAGGGAGATTAGCCTTTTTTGGAAGAAATGGTTAAATTCTTGAATTTTTCATCACATATCATCCCAAATGTCACTAAACAGCTGGAAACGGGGAGATAAGCCTTTTTTGGAAGCATTGATTAAGATTTCTGACTTTTTCATCACATATCAGCCCAACTGTCAGAAAAGCGCTGGAAACAGGGAGATCTGCCTTTTTTTGGAAGAAAAGGTTAAATTCTTGAATTTTTCATCACACATCATCCCAAATGTCACTAAACAGCTGGAAACGGGGAGATAAGCCTTTTTTGGAAGCAATGGTTAACATTTTGACTTTTTCATCAGATATCAGCTCCAGTGTCAGAAAAGCGCTGGAAACAGGGAGATCTGCCTTTTTTTGGAAGAAAAGGTTAAATTCTTGAATTTTTCATCACACATCATCCCAAATGTCACTAAACAGCTGGAAACGGGGATATAAGCCCTTTTTGGAAGCAATGGTTAACATTTTGACTTTTTCATCAAATATCAGCTCCAGTGTCAGAAAAGCGCTGGAAACATGGAGATCTGCCTTTTTTTGGAAGAAAAGGTTAAATTCTTGAATTTTTCATCACACATCATCCCAAATGTCACTAAACAGCTGGAAACGGGGAGATAAGCCTTTTTTTGAAGCATTGATTAAGATTTCTGACTTTTTCATCACATGTCAGCCCAAGTGTCAAAAAAGCGCTGGAAACAGGGAGATAAGCCTTTTTTGGAAGAAATGGTTAAATTCTTGAATTTTTCATCACACATCATCCCAAATGTCACTAAAGAGCTGGAAACGGGGAGATAAGCCTTTTTTGTAAGCAATGGTTAACATTTTGACTTTTTCAACACTTATCAGCTCCAGTGTCAGAAAAGCGCTGGAAACAGGGAGATATGCCTTTTTTTGGAAGAAATGGTTAAATTCTTGAATTTTTCATCACACATCATCCCAAATGTCACTAAACAGCTGGAAACGGGGAGATAAGCCTTTTTTGGAAGCATTGATTAAGATTTCTGACTTTTTCATCACATGTCAGCCCAAGTGTCAGAAAAGCGCTCTAAACAGGGAGATAAGCCTTTTTTGGAAGAAATGGTTAAATTCTTGAATTTGTCATCACACATCATCCCAAATGTCACTAAACAGCTGGAAACGGGGAGATAAGCCTTTTTTGGAAGCAATGGTTAACATTTTGACTTTTTCATCACTTATCAGCTCCAGTGTCAGAAAAGCGCTGGAAACAGGGAGATATGCTTTTTTTTGGAAGAAATGGTTAAATTCTTGAATTTTTTATCACACATCATCCCAAATGTCACTAAACAGCTGGAAACGGGGAGATAAGCCTTTTTTTGAAGCATTGATTAAGATTTCTGACTTTTTCATCACATGTCAGCCCAAGTGTCAAAAAAGCGCTGGAAACAGGGAGATAAGCCTTTTTTGGAAGAAATGGTTAAATTCTTGAATTTTTCATCACACATCATCCCAAATGTCACTAAAGAGCTGGAAACGGGGAGATAAGCCTTTTTTGTAAGCAATGGTTAACATTTTGACTTTTTCAACACTTATCAGCTCCAGTGTCAGAAAAGCGCTGGAAACAGGGAGATATGCCTTTTTTTGGAAGAAATGGTTAAATTCTTGAATTTTTCATCACACATCATCCCAAATGTCACTAAACAGCTGGAAACGGGGAGATAAGCCTTTTTTGGAAGCATTGATTAAGATTTCTGACTTTTTCATCACATATCAGCTCCAGTGTCAGAAAAGCGCTGGAAACAGGCAGATATGCCTTTTTTTGGAAGAAAAGGTTAAATTCTTGAATTTTTCATCACACATCATCCCAAATGTCACTAAACAGCTGGAAACGGGGAGATAAGCCTTTTTTGGAAGCAATGGTTAACATTTTGACTTTTTCATCACATATCAGCTCCAGTGTCAGAAAAGCGCTGGAAACAGGGAGATATGCCTTTTTTTGGAAGAAATGGTTAAATTCTTGAATTTTTTATCACATATCATCCCAAATGTCACTAAACAGCTGGAAACGGGGAGATAAGCCTTTTTTGGAAGCATTGATTAAGATTTCTGACTTTTTCATCACATGTCAGCCCAAGTGTCAGAAAAGCGCTGGAAACAGGGAGATAAGCCTTTTTTGGAAGCAAGGGTTAACATTTTGACTTTTTCATCAAATATCAGCTCCAGTGTCAGAAAAGCGCTGGAAACAGGGAGATATGCCTTTTTTTGGAAGAAATGGTTAAATTCTTGAATTTTTCATCACACATCATCCCAAATGTCACTAAACAGCTGGAAACGGGGAGATAAGCCTCTTTTGGAAGCATTGATTAAGATTTCTGACTTTTTCATCACATGTCAGCCCAAGTGTCAGAAAAGCGCTGGAAACAGGGAGATAAGCCTTTTTTGGAAGAAATGGTTAAATTCTTGAATTTTTCATCACACATCATCCCAAATGTCACTAAACAGCTGGAAACGGGGAGATAAGCTTTTTTTGGAAGCAATGGTTAACATTTTGACTTTTTCATCACATATCAGCTCCAGTGTCAGAAAAGCGCTGGAAACAGGCAGATATGCCTTTTTTTGGAAGAAAAGGTTAAATTCTTGAATTTTTCATCACACATCATCCCAAATGTCACTAAACAGCTGGAAACGGGGAGATAAGCCTTTTTTGGAAGCAATGGTTAACATTTTGACTTTTTCATCACATATCAGCTCCAGTATTAGAAAAGCGCTGGAAACAGGGAGATATGCCTTTTTTTGGAAGAAAAGGTTAAATTCTTGAATTTTTCATCACACATCATCCCAAATGTCACTAAACAGCTGGAAACTGGGAGATAAGCCTTTTTTGGAAGCATTGATTAAGATTTCTGACTTTTTCATCACATATCAGCCCAAGTGTCAGAAAAGCGCTGGAAACAGGGAGATCTGCCTTTTTTTGGAAGAAAAGGTTAAATTCTTGAATTTTTCATCACACATCATCCCAAATGTCACTAAACAGCTGGAAACGGGGAGATAAGCCTTTTTTAGAAGCATTGATTAAGATTTCTGACTTTTTCATCACATGTCAGCCCAAGTGTCAGAAAAGCGCTGGAAACAGGGAGATAAGCCTTTTTTGGAAGAAATGGTTAAATTCTTGAATTTTTCATCACACATCATCCCAAATGTCACTAAACAGCTGGAAACGGGGAGATAAGCCTTTTTTGGAAGCAATGGTTAACATTTTGACTTTTTCATCAGATATCAGCTCCAGTGTCAGAAAAGCGCTGGAAACAGGGAGATCTGCCTTTTTTTGGAAGAAAAGGTTAAATTCTTGAATTTTTCATCACACATCATCCCAAATGTCACTAAACAGCTGGAAACGGGGAGATAAGCCTTTATTGGAAGCAATGGTTAACATTTTGACTTTTTCATCACTTATCAGCTCCAGTGTCAGAAAAGCGCTGGAAACAGGGAGATCTGCCTTTTTTTGGAAGAAAAGGTTAAATTCTTGAATTTTTCATCACACATCATCCCAAATGTCACTAAACAGCTGGAAACGGGGAGATAAGCCTTTTTTGGAAGCATTGATTAAGATTTCTGACTTTTTCATCACATGTCAGCCCAACTGTCAGAAAAGCGCTCTAAACAGGGAGATAAGCCTTTTTTGGAAGAAATGGTTAAATTCTTGAATTTGTCATCACACATCATCCCAAATGTCACTAAACAGCTGGAAACGGGGAGATAAGCCTTTTTTGGAAGCATTGATTAAGATTTCTGACTTTTTCATCACATGTCAGCCCAAGTGTCAGAAAAGCGCTCTAAACAGGGAGATAAGCCTTTTTTGGAAGAAATGGTTAAATTCTTGAATTTGTCATCACACATCATCCAAAATGTCACTAAACAGCTGGAAACGGGGAGATAAGCCTTTTTTGGAAGCATGGTTAACATTTTGACATTTTCATCACTTATCAGCTCCAGTGTCAGAAAAGCGCTGGAAACAGGGAGATATGCCTTTTTTTGGAAGAAATGGTTAAATTCTTGAATTTTTTATCACACATCATCCCAAATGTCACTAAACAGCTGGAAACGGGGAGATAAGCCTTTTTTGGAAGCATTGATTAAGATTTCTGACTTTTTCATCACATGTCAGCCCAAGTGTCAGAAAAGCGCTGGAAACAGGGAGATTAGCCTTTTTTGGAAGAAATGGTTAAATTCTTGAATTTTTCATCACATATCATCCCAAATGTCACTAAACAGCTGGAAACGGGGAGATAAGCCTTTTTTGGAAGCATTGATTAAGATTTCTGACTTTTTCATCACATATCAGCCCAACTGTCAGAAAAGCGCTGGAAACAGGGAGATCTGCCTTTTTTTGGAAGAAAAGGTTAAATTCTTGAATTTTTCATCACACATCATCCCAAATGTCACTAAACAGCTGGAAACGGGGAGATAAGCCTTTTTTGGAAGCAATGGTTAACATTTTGACTTTTTCATCAGATATCAGCTCCAGTGTCAGAAAAGCGCTGGAAACAGGGAGATCTGCCTTTTTTTGGAAGAAAAGGTTAAATTCTTGAATTTTTCATCACACATCATCCCAAATGTCACTAAACAGCTGGAAACGGGGATATAAGCCCTTTTTGGAAGCAATGGTTAACATTTTGACTTTTTCATCAAATATCAGCTCCAGTGTCAGAAAAGCGCTGGAAACATGGAGATCTGCCTTTTTTTGGAAGAAAAGGTTAAATTCTTGAATTTTTCATCACACATCATCCCAAATGTCACTAAACAGCTGGAAACGGGGTGATAAGCCTTTTTTGGAAGCATTGATTAAGATTTCTGACTTTTTCATCACATGTCAGCCCAAGTGTCAGAAAAGCGCTCTAAACAGGGAGATAAGCCTTTTTTGGAAGAAATGGTTAAATTCTTGAATTTGTCATCACACATCATCCCAAATGTCACTAAACAGCTGGAAACGGGGAGATAAGCCTTTTTTGGAAGCAATGGTTAACATTTTGACTTTTTTATCAGATATTAGCTCCAGTGTCAGAAAAGCGCTGGAAACAGGGAGATCTGCCTTTTTTTGGAAGAAAAGGTTAAATTCTTGAATTTTTCATCACACATCATCCCAAATGTCACTAAACAGCTGGAAACGGGGAGATAAGCCTTTTTTGGAAGCAATGGTTAACATTTTGACTTTTTCATCACTTATCAGCTCCAGTGTCAGAAAAGCGCTGGAAACAGGGAGATATGCCTTTTTTTGGAAGAAATGGTTAAATTCTTGAATTTTTATCACACATCATCCCAAATGTCACTAAACAGCTGGAAACGGGGAGATAAGCCTTTTTTGGAAGCATTGATTAAGATTTCTGACTTTTTCATCACATGTCAGCCCAACTGTCAGAAAAGCGCTGGAAACAGGGAGATCTGCCTTTTTTGGAAGAAAAGGTTAAATTCTTGAATTTTTCATCACACATCATCCAAAATGTCACTAAACAGCTGGAAACGGGGAGATAAGCCTTTTTTAGAAGCATTGATTAAGATTTCTGACTTTTTCATCACATGTCAGCCCAAGTGTCAGAAAAGCGCTCTAAACAGGGAGATAAGCCTTTTTTGGAAGAAATGGTTAAATTCTTGAATTTGTCATCACACATCATCCCAAATGTCACTAAACAGCTGGAAACGGGGAGATAAGCCTTTTTTGGAAGCAATGGTTAACATTTTGACTTTTTCATCACATATCAGCTCCAGTGTCAGAAAAGCGCTGGAAACAGGGAGATCTGCCTTTTTTTGGAAGAAAAGGTTAAATTCTTGAATTTTTCATCACACATCATCCCAAATGTCACTAAAAAGCTGGAAACGGGGAGATAAGCCTTTTTTGGAAGCATTGATTAAGATTTCTGACTTTTTCATCACATGTCAGCCCAAGTGTCAGAAAAGCGCTCTAAACAGGGAGATAAGCCTTTTTTGGAAGAAATGGTTAAATTCTTGAATTTGTCATCACACATCATCCCAAATGTCACTAAACAGCTGGAAACGGGGAGATAAGCCTTTTTTGGAAGCATTGATTAAGATTTCTGACTTTTTCATCACATGTCAGCCCAAGTGTCAGAAAAGCGCTCTAAACAGGGAGATAAGCCTTTTTGGAAGAAATGGTTAAATTCTTGAATTTGTCATCACACATCATCCAAAATGTCACTAAACAGCTGGAAACGGGGAGATAAGCCTTTTTTGGAAGCATGGTTAACATTTTGACTTTTTCATCACTTATCAGCTCCAGTGTCAGAAAAGCGCTGGAAACATGGAGATATGCCTTTTTTTGGAAGAAATGGTTAAATTCTTGAATTTTTTATCACACATCATCCCAAATGTCACTAAACAGCTGGAAACGGGAGATAAGCCTTTTTTGGAAGCATTGATTAAGATTTCTGACTTTTTCATCAAATGTCAGCCCAAGTGTCAGAAAAGCGCTGGAAACAGGGAGATAAGCCTTTTTTTGGAAGAAAATGGTTAAATTCTTGAATTTTTCATCACATATCATCCCAAATGTCACTAAACAGCTGGAAACGGGAGATAAGCCTTTTTTGGAAGCATTGATAAAGATTTCTGACTTTTTCATCACATATCAGCCCAAGTGTCAGAAAAGCGCTGGAAACAGGGAGATCTGCCTTTTTTTGGAAGAAAAGGTTAAATTCTTGAATTTTTCATCACACATCATCCCAAATGTCTCTAAACAGCTGGAAACGGGAGATAAGCCTTTTTTAGAAGCATTGATTAAGATTTCTGACTTTTTCATCACATGTCAGCCCAAGTGTCAGAAAAGTGCTGGAAACATGGAGATAAGCCTTTTTTGGAAGAAATGGTTAAATTCTTGAATTTTTCATCACACATCATCCCAAATGTCACTAAACAGCTGGAAACGGTGAGATAAGCCCTTTTTGGAAGCAATGGTTAACATTTTGACTTTTTCATCAAATATCAGCTCCAGTGTCAGAAAAGCGCTGGAAACATGGAGATCTGCCTTTTTTTGGAAGAAAAGGTTAAATTCTTGAATTTTTCATCACACATCATCCCAAATGTCACTAAACAGCTGGAAACGGGGTGATAAGCCTTTTTTGGAAGCATTGATTAAGATTTCTGACTTTTTCATCACATGTCAGCCCAAGTGTCAGAAAAGCGCTCTAAACAGGGAGATAAGCCTTTTTTGGAAGAAATGGTTAAATTCTTGAATTTGTCATCACAAATCATCCCAAATGTCACTAAACAGCTGGAAACGGGGAGATAAGCCTTTTTTGGAAGCAATGGTTAACATTTTGACTTTTTCATCAGATATCAGCTCCAGTGTCAGAAAAGCGCTGGAAACAGGGAGATCTGCCTTTTTTGGAAGAAAAGGTTAAATTCTTGAATTTTTCATCACATATCATCCCCAAATGTCACTAAACAGCTGGAGACGGGGAGATAAGCCTTTTTTAGAAGCATTGATTAAGATTTCTGACTTTTTCATCACATGTCAGCCCAAGTGTCAGAAAAGCGCTCTAAACAGGGAGATAAGCCTTTTTTGGAAGAAATGGTTAAATTCTTGAATTTGTCATCACACATCATCCCAAATGTCACTAAAACAGCTGGAAACGGGGAGATAAGCCTTTTTTGGAAGCAATGGTTAACATTTTGACTTTTTCATCACTTATCAGCTCCAGTGTCAGAAAAGCGCTGGAAACAGGAAGATATGCCTTTTTTTTGGAAGAAATGGTTAAATTCTTGAATTTTTTATCACACATCATCCCAAATGTCACTAAACAGCTGGAAACGGGGAGATAAGCCTTTTTTGGAAGCATTGATTAAGATTTCTGACTTTTTCATCACATATCAGCCCAAGTGTCAGAAAAGCGCTGGAAACAGGGAGATCTGCCTTTTTTTGGAAGAAAAGGTTAAATTCTTGAATTTTTCATCACACATCATCCCAAATGTCACTAAACAGCTGGAAACGGGGAGATAAGCCTTTTTTGGAAGCATTGATTAAGATTTCTGACTTTTTCATCACATGTCAGCCCAAGTGTCAGAAAAGCGCTCTAAACAGGGAGATAAGCCTTTTTTGGAAGAAATGGTTAAATTCTTGAATTTGTCATCACACATCATCCCAAATGTCACTAAACAGCTGGAAACGGGGAGATAAGCCTTTTTTGGAAGCATTGATTAAGATTTCTGAATTTTTCATCACATGTCAGCCCAAGTGTCAAAAAAGCGCTGGAAACAGGGAGATAAGCCTTTTTTGGAAGAAATGGTTAAATTCTTGAATTTTTCATCACACATCATCCCAAATGTCAATAAACAGCTGGAAACGGGGAGATAAGCCTTTTTTGGAAGCAATGGTTAACATTTTGACTTTTTCATCACATATCAGCTCCAGTGTCAGAAAAGCGCTGGAAACAGTGAGATCTGCCTTTTTTTGGAAGAAAAGGTTAAATTCTTGAATTTTTCATCACACATCATCCCAAATGTCACTAAACAGCTGGAAACGGGGAGATAAGCCTTTTTTGGAAGCATTGATTAAGATTTCTGACTTTTTCATCACATGTCAGCCCAAGTGTCCGAAAAGCGCTGGAAACAGGGAGATAAACCTTTTTTGGAAGAAATGGTTAAATTCTTGAATTTTTCATCACATATCATCCCAAATGTCACTAAACAGCTGGAAACGGGGAGATAAGCCTTTTTTGGAAGCATTGATTAAGATTTCTGACTTTTTCATCACATATCAGCCCAAGTGTCAGAAAAGCGCTGGAAACAGGGAGATCTGCCTTTTTTTGGAAGAAAAGGTTAAATTCTTGAATTTTTCATCACACATCATCCCAAATGTCACTAAACAGCTGGAAACGGGAGATAAGCCTTTTTTAGAAGCATTGATTAAGATTTCTGACTTTTTCATCACATGTCAGCCCAAGTGTCAGAAAAGCGCTCTAAACAGGGAGATAAGCCTTTTTTGGAAGAAATGGTTAAATTCTTGAATTTGTCATCACACATCATCCCAAATGTCACTAAACAGCTGGAAACGGGGAGATAAGCCTTTTTTGGAAGCAATGGTTAACATTTTGACTTTTTCATCACTAATCAGCTCCAGTTACAGAAAAGCGCTGGAAACAGGAAGATATGCCTTTTTTTTGGAAGAAATGGTTAAATTCTTGAATTTTTTATCACACATCATCCCAAATGTCACTAATCAGCTGGAAACGGGGAGATAAGCCTTTTTTGGAAGCATTGATTAAGATTTCTGACTTTTTCATCACATATCAGCCCAAGTGTCAGAAAAGCGCTCTAAACAGGGAGATAAGCCTTTTTTGGAAGAAATGGTTAAATTCTTGAATTTATCATCACACATCATCCCAAATGTCACTAAACAGCTGGAAACGGGGAGATAAGCCTTTTTTGGAAGCATTGATTAAGATTTCTGACTTTTTCATCACATATCAGCCCAAGTGTCAGAAAAGCGCTGGAAACAGGGAGATCTGCCTTTTTTTGGAAGAAAAGGTTAAATTATATACAAACTCATACAAGTACATAACCAAAATGAAAAATATACACATATTGACATTGTTATTTATATCAAAAACAGAGGTAGATAAACTAAGGAACAATAAATATTAAGTGACCAAACAATTCCCCTCTTCCTCCCTGCACCTTGTGAACTTTGTCTTTTGTCTTTGTACGTTTTGGGGAGCTGTCACGTCGTCCATCTTTATTTTTAGTCCTGGACACGATGTCCCTCCTCATGCCTGCGCATCCTTTAAAAAGAGGACAATGATCATCTTGTCTCTCTCGTACTCGTTAAATAATTATGGCTGCACATGTCTCTGTGAATAATAACCATCAGGACTTCATCTGTCGTGTCTCTGATGTGCAACATCTGCATGAGACTGACAACACGCAATCCTGCTCTCATCTAACAACATTAACACAAATATGTGACACAACAGCTGCACTTTGACAGGAACATATCGGGACAATAACAGAGATGATAGAACGTTTAGTGTTTAACACTGCTTTCGTGGTGTGTGTGTGTGTGTGTGTGTGTGTGTCTGTTGTTACATGGTAGCAAACACTGGGTTATTTTTTGCCATAACCAGGTTATCCCCTAATAAATAATTGTTCACACCTACAGCACCGCACAAGCAATGAGAATAAAGGTTTTTATCTGTGGTAGTTATATATATATATATATATATATATATATATAGTGTGCGTATGTGTGCGCATCTGTTTGGACTATTTGTGTGTGTTTATTGGCCTGTTTGGCCTTTAATGGGGTCATAACTCAGTTTCTTGGCTGTTTTCTACAGATGGCAGTGTGTGTGTGTGTGTGTGGTATGTGTGTGTGTGTGTGTGTGAGAGATAGAGAGAGAGAGAGGTGGCGTTCAGATAATTTGACCTGTGAAAACTCTCACAAACAACTGACCTATTAATATACATGTTTGTTTCATATGTGTTGAAACTTGCACTTTATGCAAATCTCAAAGTATTTGAACTAAACCGTCTTAAAGCACTTCATGTTTACAGTTTTTCTCAGTTGTTAACACACAAAAAGGGCACTACTTCACACTCCCTTACCGCATTAGACTCTGACTTTCCTTCTTTACACTCTGATGTAAATTACACATCACCTTGTTGTCAAAACACTACACACAATGTTCAGTTGTTGCACACACTTCTCACCCTAAAATCTCAAAGCATCAACCTACAACACACAAATACTCAAATCTCTAAACATTCAGGTCTGTTGAGCAATTTGCAATCAGGATTGCAGCATAAAAGTGCCTTCAGCCTCTGTTTTGTTTGATGAACAATGGAATAGAATAGAATACAATGTGCTCTCAGTATTTATATTTTGCAGGACTGAAAGAGAACCACACCGTGGAGGAAGAACACGCATGTTCACAGCCGAACAGGAGACTGAAATTGTAGATATAGTTTGTGAGAACAACTCTATCACACTAAGACAAATAAAAACTAGGATCCTGGTTGACCATGCTACATTTAGAAACGTCCAGACCGCCATCCTCTCTACATTGGACCGTATTCTTCATAGGAATGCCATGCGGATGAAACAAGTGAACAGGGTCCCATTCGGACAGAACACAGACGCATCAAGGAGTTAGTGAGAGAGTTTGTGCTTGTTAGTACCAAACATTCAGCACTGACACATGCATGTATTGTACCTGTAATCCAATATTGTTCCTTTTCTACAGGGTCTCACTGTAGCCCACTGTGTTGAACTTGCATTCTCATGCTGTCTGTGTCAGCACTGAACTGTTCTCTGTGTGTACCGAAATAAACCTTTTTTGATGCATATTTGTGTGCTGTTTTATGTTTAACTATGAAAAAAGTAGGCCTACACTGAAACAGTTTACAAAAGGAGAAATGGCTAATTCTCCAGTCATTGTCATTCATATGGTGTGTTCCATTTTGATGATTGTGTTTTCAATTTTGCACTTCAGTGTGCTGTAAATGCTTGGAAGTGTGCAAGCAAATGCTTAGTTGTGTGCACTCAATAAATGGTATGTGTGTGTCATTTGAAAATATGGCTGTGTGTACCAAATGAAAACACGAGTTCCATTTTGATGGCAAAGAGTCATCTTGCAAAGGGAGTGTCAGGTTTAGGATTTTGTGTGTGAGGTTTTGAGTTTTCTCTGTGCATTTTTGAGAAAGCCGTTATTGTTTTGAAAAACGTGTG